>NW_008675226.1:27061-36177 GCF_000695815.1 Acanthisitta chloris
AGCAGTATTAGGAAGCTGTGCTTTAGCAAAAAGGTCAACAAAATGGAATTCTTTCCTGAGTCAGCAAGGAATGGACAATTATTCTGGCTGTAAAGGCCTGTGCTTACTATGGAGGACTGGAATCTGTTGGCCAGACCCAGAGCGCAGCCTCAGTGGTACTCAAGAAGATGCATGTGATCTTAGTGCTTGTGGGGAAGGATGGAGAAGGGAAGGATGCAGCAGTCTTTGTTCTAAAGACTCAAGCCTCTTTAGAAACCCAAGAATCTACATGGAGATGGATAGACAGAAAAGGAGGGTTAGAAAAGCAGCAACTGCTGGGAAGTTTCAGACAGCAAATGTATGGAAAAAAGGTAAATGACTGGGCAGGAGAATAAAATGGAATCATTGCCACAGAGCTTAAGCAGCTTGGCTTTCTAAAAGAAATGATAGCTTAAAAGTAAATGCTGGCACAGAAATATTTTAAAGCATCACCAAAGCATATCCAGCATGTCAAAACTGAACAGGAAAAATTCCACTGTCCTGAAACGCAAAAAAAAAAAAAAAAAAAAGGCAAAAAAAAAAAAGCTGGGTGATTTTTTTTGTAATTTGTTTTTTAAGAAGTGGTTTGAGTTATTTCTGTACCACCAGAGTCGGCAACTACCAAAACCCGAACCACATCACATTACTAAAGGCCCTTTGACTTTTCCATACTAATATGGGATAAGGAAGGAGTTTTTACAACCTTGACCAAGGCAGCAAAAAGCAGATTATTTCAATTAATTCTGAACCTTCCAACCAATGCAGCTCTTTACAAGTGTGATCTCCGGGTTTCCCACTCCTGTTTGCTTTCCACCTTCCAAATTTCTACTTCTTCCTCCTTCCCCCCCACCAATTTTTCAGAAATGATTCTATCTTTACATAACACATAACCTAGGGAATTGGAAGGACATTAGTGTCTTCTAAGAGCATGTTTGGGATTAACCTTGTTACACGAAGTCCAGGGATAAAAGCTGCTTATCTGGGCACGATGCTTTGACATCACCAGCTAGAAGATACCAAAGTAGCATAAATCAAAGCATAATCCCCATGAAAAAAACAGGAGGGCTTTTCTTGTTTGTTTTTTTAACTGACATTTCAGAACAGTGCTTCCAAAAAAATAACCTTCCATTGCCAAATTGAAAGTCAAGAAAACTTCAGTTCTTACCTATGTTTTTCCAAGTTTTATGCTGGTAAGGATGCAAGGACTTGCTCTGCTGTATCAGGGCTTTAGTCTCTAAAGAGTTACACATCTGCAACTACAAAATGCTTCACAACAAAAGAAAACTAGGGAAAAGACAGGATTCTAACATCTTCAGAAGGGTTACACATCAAAACAGTTTTAAAATTATCCCTTGAGCACTGGTACAAACCTTCAGATTGACTTCACAACAGACACAGACACAAAGAGTTTTCCGTTTGCTCTTTAATGAACTCCCCACACTCTGCCCACTGTACACCTCATGTTCTTGTCAGACAACTACCCTTGAGTCCTTTTTTCAGGCATTCCTAAACTGCAGTTCCTGAGGAGCACTTGCTTCATGAGTGATTCTAGCACAACTCCCACATCAGAGTTATGTACACAGGGGCCTGTGGGTAATCAAAAGTCAAGGTCTGGAAGGAAGAGTGCAGGCACTGAGCAAACTACCACAGCTTGCACACACACAGAGCCAAGTTGTGCTGGGCTCAAGCTGCATATCCATACTTATCTCACAGTGGACTATCAGCAGACTTGGAGAGCCACTGTCACTGCCTGTCTCAGCACAATTCCTACAGCTCTTTCTCCATTACCCTAAGATATGTCTATGATATGTGTCTTGCCACACTTCAGACAGAAGAAAATTTTGATACACAGCTCCCAGGATCAGAAAGGTTGGCCAGAACTCCAGAGTTTTTAGGTCTAGGAACTGCAACTCCATATGTGCGGGCTAAACTATTTATTGTGAGCTGCCTTTGCACAGCTGATTCAGATAAACAAACAAACCCAGAGACCTTTTCTGCTTCTATTTTAGGATAAAAATCATTTGGCTACCATTATTGCTCTAGAGTATTTTACTGTTACACTTTCTAGTGAGAGAGAGCAATAAGCTGCCCAGAGAAAGATCATATCTCATACTCTGAAAGAAAATAATGAACTCTCAAAAAAAATCATTTATGTAAAAGCATGTTCTATTTACGAAGGTCAATTTGCTCTTTAGGACATGTATAACCACTACTGCGAAAAATATACATATAGAAACACCTCATCTTTCAAATAGACATTTACAAATACTCTGCTTAAACTACTAGAAAAATTAAGACATTTGAGATCAGGAGTGCGTTCTGCATGCAGTTAAGATAGAAATTACATTATTGGACTTCTGTGTGTCATTTCCTATCATTGTCAACGACACACTCCTGGGCTCTTCTAAAACACCACAGCCTGGCTATTACCTTAGGATCTCAAAAGGAGGACATGGATCTTCATTCATGAGTTACCAGTTACTCTTCATTTTGCCATTAAAAAAGGACATCCTGATTGTCTTCTCAGCAGGAGGATCTGGTCTTGTCAAACTTGGTGTCCTTTTCCCTGAGTTTCCCTTTAGTGTTTTGCTAGGCATGATGATGGTTGACTCGGTGTATTTACAAGTCCTTGGCCAGCACTCTTCCCATCATAAGGCTGAGTTCAGAAATTCCAGGAGTTGTGCACGGTTCCTGTCTCTCTGTAGAGCAGACAAGCAGAGGCAGTGGTTGAACAGACCTGTACTCATCAGAGCAAGGCTGCAGATCCCTGCTTGGTGTGGAGCTTTCACAACCCAGCACACTGCACAGCAAGCACTACCACATTCACACAGCTGGACCTAACAAGCTACCAGCTAGGTATGAGGGCCTGGGGAATTGCCAGGCAGTGGGTACTCAGGAGAGAGGCCCTTGGAGACAAGCTGGCACTATCCCTATTTCATGACACATTTTTAAGTAGTTCCCTGTAGAGGCTCCATTGGGTTATCATCATGTAGCTCATGGCTTGCTCGGGGGAACTCACAAGCAGAACAGATGTTGTTCCCTGGTGTCTGAGGCAACCTTCACTGTACAAACAGCAAGTCTTGTGCTTTGGGAAGTATAATTTCTTTCTATGCATAAACAGTAGCTTGCAGCTTAAGAAACCCACGAATTTAGGTTCTTTTCTCACATAAGAGATGGCTGAAACAGTCAAGACACTTGTTTCCAGTGTTTTCTATTAAAAATTATTGAATCTTTAAATACTGTAAAGCAGGGATGTTGTTCAATTCACCAAGACCACGGGCACCAATCAAAAACGGACCAACATCAAATATTTGACATCAAATATTGTAACAAGCAGGTCACTGGCACAGAACTTGCAAGAGTTCAGCATAATTTAACACTAACTTCAGTGCCACAGAAAGAAGGCAACGTATTTTCAATCAAATTTAACTTGAAATGCTCAGGTCTGCCTCAGTAGCTAAAGAATGAACTGTTTTGGCTGAACCAGACTCCACCAAGCTGGATACCTCAACAAAGCAACACTTCTAACACACACTGCCTCGTACCAGAGCCCTCTGCAGGTCACTCTAATGTGTGCAAATTGTTGAAAAGACCAAAGGTATTATTTAAGTGCTGAGTCCAAACACTCACAGCACTAACGCAAACCAGTGTTCATGATATCCATTTCCCTGGGTATCTCAGCAAAAACATTTGACTGCTTTGAGAGAATGCAGCACCACGTGGTCCTAACACTACTATTGTCTCTTTTAATTCCTCTCTAAATAACGGCTAGTCTTGCATGCATTAGAAAAACACGGAAAAGCAGCAATTACCACAGCTGATCACAAGAGACTGGAAGAAGATGAGTACAATCAAAACCAGTGTAAATTATACCAACAGAAAAGCTATGAATCAGCCAACGATGACAGACTGAAATTCTAAGACACTGCACAAGAATCCTTTAGTTTATCTACTCATGCCTGAGTATTCCAAGCCCACTCATAACACAAAACCTGCCAGAAGAATGAATTAAAATTTCTCAGACAGCATAATAGCCACACTGAAAGCTACACTTAATTTACAACTCCTAACTGCAAGACCCACTCTTCTACAGAAGACTACTGTTGGAACAGTATTAAAAGATACAATATTTGCTCTTAGGGATACATAGACTATTTTAACTCTTACCTCTATATCTTCCTTAGTCTTCTTTATTTTCATCTTAATTTTCTTTCCAGTTATCATGCTGTAGTTTTCATTCTTCTTTTTGTTTTTAAAGAACTAAAATGCAATCATGCAATGAAAAGGCATAAGCTTTATTTTGCAATATTACAAATCTTAAGCAAAATTACAGGCAATAATCATCTATACTTCCTAAAGTGAAAGAGACTGGTTTCTATTTGCTGATGACAAAACTGGTGATGTTATAAACACTTTTATGACAGGATAGATTAAGTATTTAGATGAGAAATATAATGGGACTGCAGACTCAGACAAGCATACCTTGGAAAGCTGGACAGGTCCTGTTTTCTCTCTCTTTTTCTTCTTTTCTTTCTTTTTCTTAATTTTGTTCTCTTTTTTCCTTTTCTACAAGAATAAGACACATACTTTTATGCTTACAGACCTACAAGGGCAAATAAAAACAAATCCACAAGTATCCCCCAAGGCCCTGACTAGTCAAGACAGACACTACTGCTTGTCCTGACCACAGCTGAATGGGTACTAGCTAAAGTACATAGAAAGCAACACAGCAGGGCTAGCAACCCTTGGGACCCTGAGAAACAGAAATGGTCTGACTCCCCATTCTCTGTCTTTTAATGTAATCCCAATATATAAAATCACTGAACAGAAGGTCCTGGTAAAACGGAATAGAAAAATTACAAGAGTGAGAATCTACTACTCACTTCTCTTACTGACTATAAATCATTTCTTCTGACAAATTCTATAAAATTATCAAGATTCTCCACTTCTCTTGTCTTGAGAGACTCCTCTCAACTCTAGCTGGACCAGCAGTGATTGGCAAAAGCAACTTTTAAGTTATTTCTCTTTTTGTATACAGTCAAGTACATGCCAACCTACCAGTTCAGCTACCATAGCCCTAAAAGCATGACTCAGATTTACACAGCCACAGACAAAAGCATTACATCTCACATGACATTTAAGGCCATTCAAATAAAAAGAACTATTTTCTGTTTGTTAACTACTTACTTCTCTTTGCAAATGTTTACCTTTTTGTTGTGTTTTTCTTTTTTCCTCTTCTTTGATTTAGACTTAGGAGAATCTAAAATTAGGGAAAAAAACAATCAAACTCTGTAAGTTTCACATTCTGAAAAAGGCATTTGGGTTTACAGGTAAGGCATATAGAAGTGTGAAACAAAACAAAAAAAATGCTTTAATCCAGCTATACATATTGACACTGATTGAGACTAATCCTGAGACAAGCAACACATTATCTTACTGCTGCTTACTGGTCTAACATGGAAACTGAAAATACCTGATTTACTAATTCTGCAGATGTGCCAAGAGATTGCACATATCTGTTTCATTGCCAAGGATTCTGGCTCCCAAAGGATGCAACAAAAAGTACTGCTAACAAACCCCTGAAAACATTGTTTGTTCAAGGTAAATCAAAACCTTTTTGTAGTTACTCAGCTCACCTTCCAAAGTTCTGCAAGCCCATCACAGATTTTCAAGATTACACTGTGACTGGTATTATGAGGAAGTCAATGTTGAAGAAATAGCTTTGACTATGGGACTGTAAACCTAGAGAAACTGTGAAAGAGCTTACTAGTCTTCCAACAGACTGCCTTTAAGCTGTCAGCTCTGCAGCTTCTTTCTGATAAATCCCAAGCAAAAGATATCAACATAGGGATAAACCAGAGTGCAGCCAGACTCAAAAGTTAGGTAAGCCTAGGGCAAGGCTGCCCAAGCAGTTGTGTCTTGGCCTCCTAATGACAAATACAGCACACACATGTCAGAAGAAACTGAAAATGGTAATTCTATCCCCACGTTCAGTCTCTTGGCAACAATGGACTGGACAAGGTGCCCACAGGGGATGGTGTACCTGGCCAGAGGACTTTTACATATGCTTACCAACATCAGGGAAGATGTACATTCAAGAACACTGGGTTTCCTTCCACACTCTGAATTTGAAAATCAGTACACCACGGTGAACAGACACTTGCCCAGTTTTATCCCTTTGCCCATACCTCTTCCAGACTCAGTTTTTATGTCCTACCATCCTAGCCATGGTTCTCACAACCACAAACCCTAGAAGAACTTCTCTAGACTTCTGCACTGAACTATTGCCTTCCTAGGCTAAGCCAGGCCATCTTTTCCCCCTGTTCACTCTTCCTGAGTTGCCAGCCCTCACTATCTGGCCTCCTCAGTAGCTCTATCTGTTTCCATACTCTCCATCCCACCTCCCTAGTTATGGCACTGAATTGCCTGCTTGTCTGAGGAGAAACCCCTTTCCAGCTCTATCTAACAAGCTGCATTCACAGTTTCCATGTCCCAATGTCTCTTTTTCCACAGCAGTGTGTCCTTTCTGTGTTCCTGTTAGCTTTGTTTTCCATATAACCTGTTACCAGCAAGGTCGGGGAAGGCAGGTTGGGTATACAGCTCGAGAGAGCAGGATACAGTTTCCCCCACTCCTCTCAGTTTTCCCAGCCACTGCCCAGTGTCTAACAGGCAGAGTTACAGCTTCACGTGCTGAATAAGAGAAACACACATACACAAATGTCAGAAGAAATCTCCATTTTGCTGTACCAAGGAATGTTAACTCCACTCCTGCTATACCCAACGTATGAGTCTGGGGCAACTTGCATCATTCCAGGTCTTTAACTGCAGGTTAAGTAAGCTCTTCCACTGTTCTGCTGCTAGGGTGAATTTTCACGAGATCTAATTCAAATTAATCCTGTTGTAACTTAAGGTTGTTATTCCTTGCTCTGGAAGTCACGGAGAGATTTCTTTCATTCCCTCTCCATGGTGGCCTCTACCTACACCTATACACCTGTCTTAGCTCAATTACCTCACACCTTTTCTTGTCTACACAAAACACACACAGTTGTCTAAACATGCCCTTGTAGAACAATTTTGTTAGATGGTCTGCTCTCCCCTGTGAATGGGAAAACTTAGGGAATTTTTAGCTGTAAAGTTTTAGCAAATCTCTGAGCATGCAGACTAACAACTTAAGCCTAACTCAGAATATTTTTTCCTACAGATACACGTTTCTTGACATCCCTCCAAAAGATGAACCAGAGAGCATACCAAGCCTGTTCACAGAGTCAGTGTTTAACACTGCATTTTAATAATTTTAAGAAATTTTAGAGTGTATCACAAGGGATAAAAATCACTCAAGAAGACCTTCCCTTGCCAAATGTACAAGTTCACAGATTTGAGTATTTTCAGAATTTATTTCACATACATTGGATCAAGCCAGTGAAGTATAAGAACAAGTAATACTTCCATACAGATGTAAACCTGCTTCAAGAGAAGCAGAACTAAGGCTTTGTTAAACTGTGGCATACACAGTCACGAATCTGAGGTCCTGCACCAGAAGGTGAAGTTTCAGCTTTTATCAAGAGAACTCTAGTTTATACTAGAATTCTTCCCATTTGTAAGAAAAAAAGAATAAAATACACTTCAGTGTTTAGCCTGACACATTTTATTTTAAAATGGCAACTTGGTCACTTTACCTGCAGTGATATCAAGTATTTTGAAACAAAATATCCTAGTACAATGTCACAAGTTATACCCATAGAAAAAATCTGCACTTACTCCCCAACAGTATCTACCTCTAGTCCTCTAATGAAGCAGCAGCTTAGCATGGAAAGTCTTAATCCTATGACATTTGCATATGTGTTCCCATTGAACTTGGTCATTGGTATTGATAAACTTCATGTGAGTCCTCAAAGTTAAATGCTTGAAACGTTAAGACCAAAGCAGGACTTACCTGTTTGGCAACATGGAAACTGAAAGTACCTGATTTACTGATCCTGCAGATGTGCCAACATCTGCAAATCAAAAGACAAATCAAAAACCCCAACTCTGGTCTGGATGGACTGGTGAAGCAGAAAAAGATCTGTGCTTTGAAAGTGCAATGAATAGAGGGTTTTAAATATACACTGATACAAAGTGACATTTCTTTGAATGGCAGTTTCTATGCTGAAGTTATCTATATTACCACTGCAAACTGTGTGTAAAGAGGCACTTTAACACAACAATAGGAGGGGTTCTGAGAGAAACACTCTGAACACACCACATTGCTATTCTGCATTGTCACTTTGTGCTGGTTTAACCATGTTTACAACAAGCTTTAAATATTTCCCAGAGTTTTATCAAACTGGAAAACATGTGCATATGTGGAGGAACTTACCTCTACTACTACTACTCGAAGAAGAAGACCTCGATGATGAGTGTGATGAGGAGGAAGAACTGGATGTACTGCTAGAAGACGATGTGGATGAAACAGATGATGATCTGCTCCGACTGCGTTTTCGTTTCCTCTTTTCTTTTCCTTAGGATAACACAAGGCAACAGTGACAAGCATGCTACTAACTGTGGTCCACAAAAAATGACTCTTCGCAGAACTTAAACACAGAACTTAAACAAAACCCCTGTTCTGAGGGGTTGGTTGTGGGTTTTTCCCCCCCTCTTCCAGTGTGTCATGGTCTATTACTACGAGCAAGTGACCATGCCCACTATCAGGGTCAAACTTGGGAACTGACCCAGGATAACAGACACAAGACCACAGCATGGCAACACAGCAGCAGCACCTACCTCGCACTTTCAGCCCTTCTGCCGAAGTTGCGCACAGCGTCCTACTATTTTCATCCTTCCGGTTATCCATATCTAACGAGAGGCGAAAGCACATTCAATACAATAACGTTTCCAAAAGACTTGGTGAAAGAGAGAAAAAAAAAAAAAGCGCCGTCTAAAAGCAGAGAAAACTTGCGAGCACCCCCGAGGGCAGCCCCGGCGCAGGGAGCGCTCGGTCCGGCAGCAGGAGCGAGGTGAACCCTGTGCTCGTGCAGCTCCCGCGGACGCGCCGGCAGGGCAGGCAGGAGGGTTCGCTCAGCCCGATCTGTCAGGCTGTGGCTGCAGTACGGGACCGCGCA
>NW_008675227.1:0-3541 GCF_000695815.1 Acanthisitta chloris
TGCGGTTCGCTTCGGCGAGTGTCCGCTGCCGGTGTGTGCGCGGGGGAGGGGAGCACCGAGGGTTTGGCGTGCTAAGGCGGCAGAACTGCACCATTCGCCGAGTGCTCTATCACCCTGCGGGGACGGGAGAGCCCCCGGCCGGGCGCCGGTCTGCGTTAAAATTAGGAGCCTGGTAAAGATGTCACATGGTTTGGGCATTATAAGGCTCAAGTCGCAGCTTTGCATCTTTAAATAGCCGCTGTGGCAGGGTAAAAGTGTAGAGCCCAAAGATCGCCAAAAATCGGGTATCGGGGCGGTTGAGCCAAACGTGTGTTTTGTTGGTGGAGCGATGCCTGCGCGCCCCAGTGTCGTGTTCGCAGGGGTTCCGAGCGTGCTACACGGCAGCAAGGAGTAAGAATGTCAATGTGCTATTCGAGATTAGGCTACAAATGTTGTAACAGTCACATGAAACCGGCAAAGCAGCCTGTAGTGTTAGCTCGCTATTCCTTTTGTCTCCTCTGCATCCATATCCCATGAGTTGGTTTTTTTTTTTTTTTCCTTTGTGCACATTGTGGTAGTTTGTGCCCAAACCTTGCAGCCTGTGTATCGAGACTGTTAGAGCTGCGTTAAGCAGCACAGTGCCTGAAGTGATGATTAGAGGAAATGCTTGGCTGTGCATACCAGCACGGTATGTGTGGCAGAGGAGAAGCTCTAGTGAGGTTAAGTAGTCTGCTTAAGGTAGCCCTGTGACTTGGTAGGAAATGGTGACAAAGGATTTCAAGTTTTCTATAGGTCAGTTGTAAGCAGTGATGTCCTGTGTCATGAACTGATAAGAAAGTAGATACTTATCTACAAAGCAGAAATACCTCTAACTGCGGAAGTGCATGATATATTGTTTGCTAGAATTGAGCTTCCATACACAAATTCTTCGTGCTCCTTCTTCTTTAGTGGCTAGTGTTGTTCATAGAAAAATTCCCAAACAGGCCTCTTTAATGAAAGAAAGCAAGCTGGTAATTACAGGGTGAGAGACTTCTAGCGAATAGCAGTGTGCTAGCTGTCTGCTCTCTCCCTGGGGAGTGAGGGAGAATATCGCTGACAAGAACAGAGATCTTCCTGTTGCAACAGCTCATTGCTACGTGTGTTCATGCTGGAAATACCACTACTTACAGAGGAAAGACCTCTTCAGTACAAATAATAACAAAGTAAATAGTGACGAACACAACACCATACGTGACTCCTACCATCATGTGCTGTGGCATGCATAGCTGCTCCCAGTAGAAAGTGTAATAAAGTGTATTGATTCGTGCACTCAAAATTCAAAATTGCCAACTAAAATCTGTTCGTTGGGGGGGGCTCATAGAGCAACAAGAACAACACAGCAGGCACAGAGAAACGCAGCTTTGTGCTCATGTGGAGGTGATGGTTGTAGGTGTATCTGCTGCGTGTTCTGCAGATATTATTCCATTTCCTTTGCCCTGCTGCAGGGTGTAATAATGATCATGTTGGAGAGCCCTGTGGAAGCAAAATCCCTCTGAATGAGAGAGCATGGGAAAAGAAGTTAATTTGGTGCATCCAAATTTAAACATCTCTTCTTGGCCAAGAGCACAGCATTGAAGTGTTGCAGGCTCCCGTTAGAGGCTTTTCCTGTCATTTTGTAACACTTGATGTGGCACCGTCCAGCAAATGAAAGTAAATGTTCAGCCTGGTTGTACTCTAGTTACCACAAATAAGAATTTCTTGTGGGAGAAATACTAACTACATGTGTCGATTCATTAAGAACAGAAACTAAGGATCCTTAGATTTCTTAGCAGAATAAACAGAAATCCGTGAGCAAAGGCTGGACTAGGAACTGAGCAGAGATCATGGTTCATGAAGATAGTAATTAAACTTAGAACATAGTAATAATCTGAAAAATTATATTTAAGGCTGCTTGCAGTGCATGACAATTAACAAGATGATAGAAGTCTCTGACTCTTACTGTCTTGGGGAATAAGTATATATGGAAACAGTGAAGCTGAGATGTAGTTTCCATGTTTCTGACATTGCTGCGTATACTGGAAGGAAGCACTTAGTGAAGATGAAAAGGAAAAAGCAGTTTCTTCTAAAGGTTTATTAACTTTTTAATCTTCGGGCTATACTTGATAGCTGAGTTTTGGAGAATTTTCAGATTTTAAAATTGAATTTGTGAAGAAGCTAAGGGAAAATGTGTTCTCTTAACTCTCCTGTCCTAAGAGGAAACATGACTCTCTAATGGGAAAACTTGGGCATTTGTATCACAAAGCTGAGGGCTTAGAGCAGAGGTGTGGATTCTTAATGGTGGGAAAAAAGGCCTGCAGAGGGATGTCTGTTACTCAAGGTTCTTGTAAATTACCTCCCTCCCATTCAAGAAGCTGTAAGCAACTTGCTCTGGTGGTCTCAGCTGTTGTTTAGGCAGCAGTAGAGATACCCAAAATCCTGCTTGGTAATGAAGTCAAATGAAGTAATAACTTTGAAGGGCATGTGAGGGGAGAACATGAACATTACCCAAATGTCTTACAAAGCAAGAAAAAAATGTGCTCACATTCAGAGCTGTACATTCATTTTTCAGTGTTCTGACATATGGTATTGAATGAAACTTGCTGTTAAGAGAGAGGGAAAGCAACTGTGTCCCATTTTCTAGATCTGATTATAATACTGATGACTTGTAGCAGCAAAGACTGCTTGGATCTTGCAGGCATCTGCATCATTAACAGTTGATTTTATCTCGGTCTTTTACCATGTGTCGAAGATAATCTGTCTGTGCTACTGAAATAAATACTTAAACTCAGTGGTTACTATGACTTAAAGCTATATTTATAACTAGTTAACATAATTGTAATATTTCATTTACAACTGAAGTGGTAAATAACATCCTTATTCTTACCTCTGTATTGTTGCTGCTGCTTAGTTTCCAGTAACTGTGGGAAGCAGCAGAGGGAAGGAAGGTGGCGTGTAACTTGTTGCCTGATGTTTTTGGAAGCAATTATTCCATCCTTGTTTCTTGTGTCAAAAAGTAAAAGACAGGAATTCTGTGTTTTCTGCATCCTCTGATGATTGTCCGAGGCACAATGATGATGAGCTTGACTTAGTTGCCTGCTTCTGTTGGGAGCTTCTTAGGAAAGCTGGGAATTTGTAGGCTTAGGTCCATCAAAACATCACCCTCAAAGATGGAAGAAAGCTAATAGAAGTGGGGGTTTTTTGTTACTAATTTTGTGGTAAAGAAGTGACTGCTGGAGACCTTGCCTACTGTGTCAACCATTAAGTTAAATGTATTCAGGAGGAGAGAATGAATGCCTAATGAAGTTATTGAGCATACTGTACAAGTTTTTTTTTTACAAAAAAAACCCCCACAACCAAAAGCAAACAGCCCCCCCAGCCCCTGGAATCTGTAATCGCCATCTGTTTCTTGGATGATTACAAGCTGATCTAAAAATTTAACAGTGCCTGACTTCTCAATGGCACTTGCTGCCTAATAAGCAAGTGGAACAACAAGAATGCATGGATAAAATTACTTCTTCCCTGCCCCCCACACCAGCATTTTGCA
>NW_008675227.1:3579-13539 GCF_000695815.1 Acanthisitta chloris
TGCAACACATAATAAACTCCACGACCTCCTTCAGCTGCTCACACCAGGAACTGTGAGCCTGATGCTACTGTGACACTCTAGGTTGTTATCTGTCATGAGCTTTTTAACAGAAATGGAACACCACCAGGACAGAATAGTAAAATGAAAGCTGTGGGTCTCCTATCTACCAGTGTACCTCCTGGATTCATTCATCTTTAAAGTGGAGTGGAAAAAAAAGTGACAAATAAATGCTTCTTTCCCCCTCATATGCACTAGAATATATTTGATCTCATTAAGCAAGCTTTTGTATCTCTGCAGAAAGCTATGAAATGTCTGTTTTCTAGTCACTTTTCACTTTGAGTATTTGGGCAAAAGTTTGTAACAGGAAAGACAAGTGTGCTAGCTAAGAAAATACCTAAATAGCTCACTAATTCATGCCTGCCCTTATGTTTTTAACATGGCACTGGAGAGCTTGTTAGGTAAATGTGGAACATCTTGATTGTGGCATAAACTGCATTTCTTTGTCCTGACTTACCTAGCTTCTCTCCCAAGATCATCTTATCCTGAAACCTTGTACATTTAGGAAAATTACACTGAAAAGAGGCTATTGAATAGCTGCTTGGAAAGATGAAGCCTCAATAATTAAAAACTAGGTTATGTCCTCTGGAACAAAAACTGCATGTTTGATTGGTTTCCTTTGAAGAAGGGGTGGGGGTCAGTTGGCAAAACAAACCTGCAGCACTTACCTGCAGCAGTATATTCATAAGTTACAGGAGTTGATAACTTCTGGGTCCATATTTTTAATATACTCTTAAATGGTGATGAGACTGGTGACACCCTGAGGATATGAAACCATAGTGTTGACTCATGACATTGGCTGTCAGCACAACAGGTTGGTTGGAAACTGTTTCGAGATGGGGAGGGGTACTCATCACTTATGTTGTCTGCTATGTTGCTAATATTTGTATTTAAAGCAGAACATCACTGCTACAACTGTGCTCTAAGTGGGTTTTCAAACCAGAGGCAAAGTAAATCTGAAGGTACCCATCTTAGAGCTTACTTGAGACTTGTAACAGTGAGCTTGCCAAAAAACACCTTATTGTTTAATGGATGTGGTGTTAGACTGCATGGGAGAAGGCTCTTTCTAAGAAGCAGGAAGAAACAATGTATTAAAAAGCATTGATTACATCAGAGCAGATAATAAAGCAATTAAAACTATTTTAAAATAAAGTCAGCTGGGCACTCAGCCCAGATGTTTGTATATAGAAGGAAGTAGAACAGGAAGAGCTATTTATTGAAAGCTTGGTTCTTTTTTTGGGTGTCAAGCTCTGTGTACTGCAGAAATTAATTTGATCCTGCTTTTGCAGCTGAGTGGATGGACTAGTAAAAGTACAAATTGTAAATATTTATTGTGGTTAGGTTAAAGGTAGTAAACAGTCCTGCATGAAATAGAAACGGGAGTGATATTTCATGTCCTTCTCTGAACTACTGAAAGGGACACATACAATGGCTTCTGTTAGAGATGAGAGGGGAAGAGTTATGAAAGAGCTCTGACAGCAGTTTCAAGTCTGCTTTCTGTAGTTTTTTCCACTCTACAAGATAAGGTGCTGCAAAGGATAGGGTGGGTTTTTTGCCTGTAGGATTTTGAAACTGGATTTCATTAACGACAGTGGAGAGGGTTGGACAATGTTCAGTCAAGCAAATAGACAGCACAGAGTTGTTTTGCTGGCTCAACTTAGTTGTCTTATTTGAGTATCATGCACCTGATGCCTTAAGAAAGAGTCTCTAGGGGATTATTTTTTAATTCCTTGCTCATTAAAGCAGACACTTGCATTATGCCCATTCACCAGACCCTGATGGATGTTTATTTTCCTCCTGTCGTTTCAGGGTGACAAACTTTGTTTAATGTAACTGACTCACCCCGTTCTGTAGTTCCTGCTTTACAGTCCTGTTTTCTGCTCGTCCTTGAAAACATCTTGTGCTGTAGGGATCCATAGGCTAACTGTACATTATGAAACCTTGAGACAACTTTAGAGTAAGGGGATTATTTACATTATTTACAGCTCTTCAAGTGTAATCTTAACCAGTTAAGCACGCAGAGTTGTAGTCCTGTTGGCTTATGGGTATCTTGACCGGTTGAGAGGTTAGTCATCTTGGTTGTTAACTATGAGGTTTTATAGGCTTGAAAGAAGTAACCATTAATCTTCATACTCTAGTATGAATTAATTATTTTATGTTTACTTCCAAGGCATATTGCCATGTTTTTCTACTTCTTATACTTGCTACTTACTATATAAATGTCTAAGACAAGTCCTGATTTCTCTTCCTTGTTTTCACCATTGGTAAAGCTCATGTTTGCACTTAGCAAAATAATTGAAGCAGTCTAAGAAATTGCTGTCTTGGCTATGGGATGGTAATGACAAATCTTGTTAGTTTTCATGGTCTGCATCCTGGTACATGGTGAAATGGGTTAGCTTTGAATTGTTGAGATGGTGAGTTCTTGCATGTGGTTTGCTGTGTGATCATCTGTCTTAAGATCTTCCCGTAGAGCCTGGGATGTTCTATAATAAGTTAATTAGTTTTGTGTTGAGAGATTGCTTAATAAGGGTGTTGTGAAAATTGTTTGAAGTAGCTGAATGCTGTATTGATGGATCTCACAAAGTGAAAAGAAAACATTAGCTTTATCTTCAAAGAGTGGGGTTGAATAGTTTGCAGTAGAAATACTTAATGGCTATACACCTTTTAGAGTACTTATTTTTCATCAGACTTTGTGAACAGCTACCTTGTGTACTGAGGCAAGGTAATTAGTCTAATCCAGCTCTTTTGTGTGCATTGTAGGTTCCCAGGGCAACCTTAATATTCTTAAAACAGCTGTGAGTATATGCATGATCCTTTTAAGTTGTAAGACACAAAACTGAAAAAAAACTTGCAGTCCCTTATGTGGCATTATTACAAAGCCTGTGGAGCTCCTTGGTGAGGCTGAGACTTACAGCACCACCTTGTAACTGCTTGAGCTAACTGGTTTAGTCTTTCACTTTTCCCCATCTCCCTCCCGATGTCTTAGTCATGTGCTGTCTCACAGCTCTGCTATATCTGTGTTTGCATTTTATCAATCAAGTCTCTGCCATTCCAGTCTTCCTGGTTAAAAAGTTCAGCCATATCTGTTTTCCTTATCAGTAATTACCCAACTCCAAAGTAATAATCCAGTGAAGATAATACATTTTGAGGAATGCTTTAGGTGGACCATAATTCACCGAAATTCATGGTCCAGCCATACAAACAGCTGTGCCAGCACAAAGAATGTGGATTTGGTACAAAACTAGAAGTGATGGGGGAAACTAATTCTTTGTAAGGAAGTGCCAGCTAAAAATAGCATAAGGTTAGATAAACCACAGCCTCCATAATACTGAAGCCTGCTAAAGCTGGGACTGCCAGACTTGTTTCTATTCTCTCTGGTACTGGTCTGATCCTGTGGTAAGTTCATTTGGGGAGATATGCTAAATGAAAAAATAATGCAAAGAAGTAAATAGTGTAGGGGTTTATACCACGAAAGGCCATATTCACATGGGCCAGTCCCAGCTTGAAAGAGAAGCTGCAGACACCACAGGGAGCACTGAGGGAAGAGTCTGATGTATGTGTACTTTAAGGTGAGGTTTTACAGGAGCTTAGGACAGCTGGAGGGACTTGTATAGCTCTCCTGTGTGCTCTTTGGCTGAGCAGTGATCTACCTACAGCTCAGTTTCAGGTGTGGTAACCTGGTGTTAAACTGTCATCCATAGTAAAGAAAGCCCACTTGAGCAGAGAACTCCATGTGGATTCTGCACTTTCAACAGGAAGACCTTTCTCAGATATTTTAACCTCTTGAAATTAGTCATTTGTTTTGCCAGAGACAGAACTGTCTATGTTGTACCCATTGGTTTCTGATCATCTCTTCAGTTTTGTTTTTTTTAAACATGCCAAACCATCTAACTTCATAATTTGCCTATTCAGAGACTAAATGTCTTCAGAAAAGTTGCAATGCCTTCCTAGGGGCTGAAGTTTATGAAGTTGCTTTCAGAGGTAACTGCCAGTGTTTGCAAGACCTAAACAGTAACAATTCTTGTGAATCCTGCCTTAAATAGTCTCTTGCAGGCTATCAAGCCTGTGGCTTTAGCAGTCACTGACTTTTTGGGGGTTTGGTTGGTTTCTTTTGGAGGAGGGAGAAAGGAAAATACCCAAATTGGTCAGCCTAAGACCAGCCAAAAGAAAGCAGCTTATTAATAGTTTTACTATACTGAACCGAAATAGAGCAATATCTGATTAGCTTATGGTGCCAAGCCTCAATAATTCTGTTATTAAACTACCAGTTCTGTTATAATGCCCTTCATCTGTGGCATGCCCTATTGCAAAGTAGGCTAAAAGCTGTTTTACAGATTTTAGTTCTGCATTGATCATGTTGCTCAGTGTTTTGTAAACCCTAGTTCATTTGTTTGTAAACTAGGTCATTTGGGTACCAAAACCATTTTTTGGTACAGCTGGTTGTGATGTTGTAGTGTTGCTGGCAGTGTTTTCATTTGTTCAGTGTACTTGTTCTTGCTCTTAGACATTTAAGTTGTTTGTAGTTAATGTTTCTTGGTCTTAGTGTGGTGTGGCCCTTATTGTGGGTTGGCTTCTGGGTGATTATAACAGAAAACTCTGTAGAGGAGCTCAGAGAAACAAGATGAAGTATGTGATTGTTGGGGCCTTTGCAGTGTGCAAATCTTGTGTGTTATGGTTGTCTGGAGCTGAGCAAAAGTCAAAAGATTGACATAACAAAATCAGGGTTGCTAATCTCTGAGGTTCCTCGTTCAGTCTTTGGCTTTTTGTATTGGAATCTCGAGCTAGTTTTGGGAGGCTAAATTGCAAGATACCAAAAATTGAGAAAGCTGTTGAGGAATGGGATATCTGTTTTTACTTACATTTTAGATTTTGAAGTTGTGAACCTAATGCTTTTTTCATTTCTTTTTAAATAAAGACCTAATGGTGGACAAGTTTGGCTTCTATGTAATTCTGAGACCAGTGGCACAAACATTTGAGTTCAGGGGAGTGGTTCTAAAATTTGTGCTTCTTTAATCGAGTATCCATTTTTCATGAAGCATGATTTTCTTTTGCAAATAAAACATTCAGACACAGTTTGGGTAGGTCTCTTTTCTCTGGAGTGTGTATTTGTGCTGTTCTGTTTCAAGGAATTTTTTTTTTCTGTACCTTTTCCAATCCTGAAAGACAAATGTGATCTCTTCCAGACTCCAACAGCCTATATAAAGATATAGAGCTCCAATTTTAAAGATGCTATGCAATCAGTTCTTGATATATAAAGTCCATATCTGAGACTGCTTGGTCCATGTAGTGATAGTATTTAAAGGCCTGTACTTGGAAAAGAAATATTTTTTTACAGTGAGACCTTGAAGAGGAAGGACTTATCAACACATGCTGTCTCAGTTGGCTGTTCAAAAGAGCTGATTGTCTCTCGGGGAAAGATAGCAGTCTCAGACAAGCTGACTTTACTGGAAAGCCCATACCCAACCTCCTCCTGACTCACTGCAGTTAGAGGACTCAGAAGTGACTCACTCAAACTGAAATGCAGTGTCAGATGCTCGGCAAGGTGCAGCCCAACACCATCCTCCTGTGCAGTGGCTTGGGGTTGATGCAAACATGCAAACGAGGGTCTTCCCTCTGCTCTCAATGGGTTTTTTTCCCCACCCCTCTGTTAGCACAGGAGAACTGAAATTTTCAGATATAATTACTCTTTTAGGTTCTAAGCAGAATTGTCAGATTAGTGAGTTTTCAGTCTGACTCATGATTCACTCTGTAGCCTGTGGTATGTTAACCAGCCTTCTCCTGTGCTTGCACAGTGGACAGGAACAAACAAGAAAAGCTTCTGGATATTCCCCAGGGTCACAGAAGACAGGTGGTAAAAGTAATTTACAGAAACAAAACCTTAGTTCTTGTTAAACCCTTGTACCTGCTTGCAGGCAAAAAGCACTGTAACCACTGTGTTTTGGAACCTCTTGCCCATTTGTGGATGCATGGAGGTCCTGATATAGCAGTTTCTCCAGCTGTTATTTTGGGCTTCAGCTGATTCAACAATGCTGCTTTCTCTTTCCTACCTACAGCTGCAGGCAGTTGTAGCTGGTTATTTCATTTGAGTGAGCAATGTCCTTTGGGCTATGTTGGCTCAGGGATGTTAATAGGGTTCAGATGTCTCTGGGCTCACAGAATCTCACACTGCTTGTCCCTCCTCAGCTTGTTCCATTGCAGTGCAAAGCAAAACAGAATTGAAATATTGAGCATCTTGAATCTTGCTAGGGCACTATGCCCCTCTCTTGGTGGGAGTAGGGTGGATTTCTTTTCCTTCTCCACATCTTTCATCTGGTGTGCTTTTTTCCTCTATGTACAGCAATTAATCTGTGGTTGGTATTGGCATTTATAGTTTACTTTCCAAGCTAATTACTCTTCAGGCATTGTTTTTTGTACTTGCTGAATCTTTCAGAGAAGGTATACTGCAGGTTTCTGCTTGGAAGGTGTCATTCAATAGGATATTTTTAATATTCCTGTCTTGTTGAGGAAATCTCCCAGACTTTTGTATTTAAGTCAAGTTTTTCATTTTCCTGTGAATGATATCCTAAGGTTCCTGGCTGAATATGACTTGCTTCACAATTAAAGGCTGAGCACCTAAGAAGTTACTGGGAGAGCCTGATAGTAATGGCTCCTTCTGCATGATGTATTGATCACCTGAAAGATGAAGATTCATTGGGATATGAAAGGTGATGACTCTTTTATGATGGGCTTGTTGGTGCTAAGTAGTCTGGAGAGATGTGCCTGAGGTCTTGATCATACCATTATAAATGCCCTTCAAAACGTAGAGACTCTCCTGAAAAACCATGTTTCTAACTGTTTTACAGAAAAGTCTATGTAATGAGTAGTTTGGAGGGTGTCTGTATTGCTGAAGTGGCTAAGCCATCTTTGTTTTTTGCCATGTAAAAATGGTTGTTTATCCAGGTGTCTTAAGACTTATTAGGGCCATGAAAGTATTCCTCTTGTTGGACTTTGTCACAGGATACCATACTGTTCTTATGGCAGCACAATGCCAAAAAGTTCAGAAATCAAGAGCAGAAGCACTTGAGTATAGAAATGCAGCTAGCTGACAGACAGTAATGCAGTCACTGAAGCACCTCTTGCTATGTGCATATGATGACCTCAACAGCAAGACTAAAATTAACTTTAAAACTGTATTCACAGCTTAAGGGATCCTGTGTTTTTCTTTATTTTCATGGTGAAATTGATTTAAGCAATCACATTTTAATGTGTGTTGCTTTGTGTAGCTGAGTTGGCCAGGGTGTCAGGTGAAACCCAGACATAGGGGCACAGGCATCCTTGTACTCAGGTGGTGGAAAGCAACAGCTGAAGTAACCTGCTTGCTTTTATTTGTGGTGCCATGGGACCCCTTTTTGAACTGAAGACATCATCCAGGAGGTTTGTGTCACATACCAACATATAACTGATATTTCAGGGTTGCTAGTTCTTCAGTCAAACTGGTTTTCTGACCAATATCAGCCTCTTGATAAGCAAAACTGATAGGAACCTGGGTCATCTGTGTCTTGCTGATACTCCTGAAATATATAATGCTTGTTTCTCAAAAAAAAAAAGAAAAAAGAAAAGTGAGGGAGTTTGAAGGGTTCTGTGAACATCAGACTTGCTGGTTGAAGGCTTTGAAGAGAGTTAGCTTGGGAGACAAACTCATTTCTGACATGTGACAAGCACTGTATTAAAAAAAACCCCAAAACCAAACAAACCCTAGGCTCTTCATTAAAGGAAGAACATAGATTTGCTTGTGTGGAGTTCTCAAGATGGAAGTTGTATAGGTACTTGTAAAGATAAGTATTTTTTCTGCAAAGGCTTCTCTGATTTTCTTCACCTGCTATTGAAAACAGACTCCAATTGTGGTGCAAGCTGGCATGGATCCCTTGGATGATGAATTCTAGTACTGTGACTAAGTAGGTGAGAGGAGCTACGCAGGGCCGAGATAGTAAAGCATGATCTTTGAGCTACATTCTTTTCCTGCTACTTACCATTGCTTCCCTAGGTGACAAGTTTGAGCTCGGATTTGGTTTGCCAGGTTCATGCTAGCTTTGTTTTGTGCTGTTTTCTCCTTATTTGATGAACTTAAGGGGTTCTATTCTTTAGTCTTTCACAGAAGTTGCTGTCATCTCCCCTGCCAGGCAGCTCTGTTGAGGGATGCAAATACTCAACTTTCTGAGTTTCTGAAGTTTTGCTCCATGCTTCTGGTACATCCCCCTTTTCCATACCAGATTGCAATGAGAGCTAATAGTAGTTGTCTGGGTAGTCACATTTTTCCCTCTCCCTATGTGCTTGATATGTCAAATATTTTAAATATAATTCTGCAGGCTGTAACCGTACAGGGTACTTAGCTTATGGAAATGATCTCCCTTGTTGAATTTATTTAGTCCAGTGATACTCAACCTTGTTATAGCATAGCTGTTGATGTAGTTACGGCTTATAGCAATCTTTCTACAGTTAGTGCTAGACTTGAACCATTTTTTGAAAAATGTGCATGTGTCTGACAAACCCAGTCAGTTTTAGACAAGCTTTGAGATATATTTGATGCCTTAGAGCTTGAGGTAGGGTGGACAAAAGGGACCGGACAAAACAGGAGTGAAATTGCTCAGCTTTTAGACTCTTTAGACATAAAATAAACAGTGTGCAGTGAGTCACAGCACTACTATTGCATAACTGAGGGGAGCTTGCAATTTTTTAATATTTAAATTTTGATTTTTATTTTTAGAAATGGACTAGTCAAAAGACTGATATTGTTGACTTTTACTGTATCTTCCAGGACAGAACAGCTGATTTCCTGCCTAATTAACCCATTGCTTTGTCAATTGTTTCCTAAAGCCTTGAGATCCTGTGCATTTACATGTATTTGCATAAGTAGTGCTAGGAGGAATGTGCTCTGGAGAATCCCGACTGAGGCTTCTGGTGGAGTTGGCAGTACTCACTGTTGCACTAGCTACCTGTTTCACAGCTCCCTCAGGGAGCAGACAGCTTTGCAGCTACCTTGGAGAGGCATGTTAAATGGAACAGTGATAGAAGGGCAGTCAAACAAATCCAGGCTCAGCTCTGCTCCTAGGCTAGTCATGCTGGTACAGGTCATGGACACTAAAATCCCCTCTTCAAAAGTGTCCAAGGTGACTGATCAGATAGAGGTGCTCATCCTGTGGATGTATAAAGCTTTGAAAAGATAATTGTCACCAAAAATTGGAATGAAACAGAAGAAGTGCAAGATTGCTTCAAAGCTGAGGGTAAGCTGACCACCAGTGGAAACTCCACACCCTTGTTAATAATCTTTAACTATCCAGGCCATGACTACAAAATTGTTGTTTGACTGTTGGAAATATTTATATTCACACAGGAAATCTTTTGTATCTTTTATACAAATGACACTTTAGGTGTTACTTAGCTCAAACGGTATGAAACCAAAGACATTTGTCTTGTTAATTTTCCATTGTGATTTACTAATGAAGTATTGAAATTATTTATTAGCTCATTTTTCTTCCCCGATAGTGTGCTTCAAAAATGACTCCCTTTTGTGTGACTTGTCTGTGAGGCACCCCCGCAAGATGTACTTAAGGTCAGGAAGCATGAAATAATTAACCTGATGCCAGTAGAGCTGCAGTGTAACAGCTTCACTCCTAAAGATTTCCAGAGATCTAAAGGTGCCATTGCACCATCACCCTCTCCATCTGGAAGGGGAAGTGTGTTTCTCAGGACAGAGAGGAATTTTCCTTGGGGGTTTACATGTTTTTAGATAGTTATGTTTCCCTGATTTCTGGCCAAGTTGTTAAATAAAGGCATGGCTTCATCATCAATGTGGGCCTGCTTAAAACCTGTCCTTCCCACAGGCACAGGAGAGCCTGGCTGCCAGCAGTGTGTGTCAGCTGCTCG
>NW_008675227.1:13582-38261 GCF_000695815.1 Acanthisitta chloris
GCAAGCAGAGAGGAGCACAAAGGACAGGAATGGGATGCAAGTTGCTCTTTAAAATAACAAGCAAATGACTTTTTATGGCCTTTTTGAGGGCTGTTGGTAAGGGTCTGCAAGAGAGCACACTGGGAGTTGGACTGTGTGATGCTTTACTGTGGAGGTAAGATTAAGTCTTGGTCTGTGCCAGCTGTGACCCAGATCCTTTCCTGGACTGTTGTTTTCTCTTCCTGCACAGAGGGCAGTGATTTTGGAACTTGGAAAATGTTAGCAGCGATTATCAAGAGGAGGAGGAATAAAAGAAAAAGCGAAATTTCTTTGTCAGCTGCCGCTAGAAGTTTTGGCTCCTCTAAGTTTTTCCAACAGCCTTATCCTGACAAGCAACTTTATTCTTGAGCTTGTTGTCCTCTAGCAATAGACACCAAGTCTCTTAACACTTAATCAATATTGTGCTTTCTAGGTCGTGAAAAGAAGCAGCAAAATCTGATGATTCTGATACTGCCCGTTTAAATATCAGTCTCCTAGGGAAAATGTTTTTAGATGTATTTGCAGCAAACGATAAGCAACAAAATTGTAAAGGAAATGAAGGTATAGACTCTGTATGTAAAAATCACTTTGAAATACAGATAGTTCATATCCATGGTAATTTTGGAAATGCTTCAGTTTGTCCCAGTGGGAGGCACTGACACCAGTTTTAGTCTATTGCTGAACTTAAAAACTAATGTACTGGACTTAATCCATCTTAGTATTCTGCCTTTAATGTTGTGGGTTTTTTCAGTAAGTGATAAAGAAACCTGAGCAAACTGTTCCCCTGCCTCTTTGTCAAGAAATGGGAAAATTATTCTACTCTTTTCAATTAGTTCTCTGATGAGACTCCTTCCTGGTATTATGTTTGGCTATGGAAAGTCTTCTTTACAGAAAAGAAATCATATTCTTTTTTCTATGCAGTCTCTTCCCTTCTATTTTTGAGTGTGCATCACTTACACCTCCATGTCTATGTCCGTTTCCAGTCTAGGATTGTGTTTTAGTAAATTGTTTCCCCGAGGGACAATTTATTCTTAGTTTGAATAACATTTTGCCAGGTAGGTGATGCTGTGTTAGCTTCCTTGCATCTACGTATCTTTATGCTCCTAGTTAGGAGTCTTGGAAGGCATAACTTGTGGTTCATTTTTAGATGTCACTTCGGTTTTGCCTCCTTTCAGCAGAGTTGTTGTGTGTTGTGGTCCTATTCTTTTCCCTTAGCCAAGCTGTTCAACTTGCCAATGCAGCTGGAAGATTATCTTTCTAGGGAGGAGAAGATACTTTTAGGAAATTAAGTACTTAGTTTCTGGTAGGATCTCACAAGTGCTCTGCAACAGACAGGCAGAGCTGCCTGGCAGGATGCAGGGGTAGGTGATCAGTGAGTCTGTTCCCTTGTGATGGGAGCAAGCTGTTGTCTTTAGTGTCTTGCATCCCTTCAGCCTCATTCTTCACTCTTTTGGGTATGCTTGCAAACTCTCACAGCAGTGCTACTCTATAGGTGTCTTGAGCAAGCAGGTATAATATTTACATAGGCAAAAAAGGAAGAGAGCCCTAATTGAAATTACATTCATTTGTGCAGCCCTGGTGCACTGCAGTGTGTTTATATGGTACATCTAGTAGTTAACTGGCTTACTACAAAAGGCCTTCAGCTTCTACTGCTGTCCAACACACCATTTTAATTTGTGTTTTTGTTCAGAGACTGATGTAAGTCTCCCCTCTCTGCCACTTCAATAAGACACATGCTTCGAGTTCAAGTGGTTTCTTTCCTGTGTGACCTATTTGTATTTTCTTCCATGCTCTTTCTACTAGACTGTGTCCCATCAGTATGAATTGCAGCAGATCAGCAGCACTACCTGTGGCTTAAGGTACAGGGATAAATAACTCTGATCAAGCCCTTTTCAACTGTGTCTGTGGCTTTAATAAAAGGAGGCCGAGTTCCTACCGCTTAGTTTATGCTGGCTCTAGTATTTGTCTGATCATCCAGTAAATCAATTCAGCTTGCTAAAAGACCAGAGACTAATCTGGCAAAAAGTCTGTGTTTTGGGCTTTTGTTTTGTTCTCATTTTTGCTGGTTCATAGGCTGAATTGACTCATTTTCTGTTTGAAGGGATTGGTAGAGAGGGAAAAAGGAGGCAAGACTATTCCCACTTGCCAAGTGGCAAATCATGTAATTCAGCTTGTCTGGGAAGCAAAAGGCTGGAAACCCACAGCTTGAGCTGGTCTCACTGCTGGTTACTGGCTGGGTAGGTCACCAGCTGAGCTCAACAAAAAGCATGTTGAATGCCAGGGGGTCAGAGGCTGGATCTGGCTGACAGGCTGCTCACTCTGCCACAGAGCTGCGGCTGGAGAAGATGATGAGCAAAATGAACATGTAATGCTGCATTGTATTGTACAGTAGTCATCTGAGTTCGAAGGAGTTATCAGACAATGAGTATTTTCACTGTTAGGCTTTTGTATATCAAACCTGATACCTAGCAGTACTTAGGTACTGATGTGCTTTCAAGATCAGATTCTAGTCTAGATAAATTGTGTTGCATCCACTTTGTGCACGTGCTCTTCTTTTTCTTCAGCGATGGCAAATTTTAGCATGGGCTTGAGGAATCTTCAAAGTTAAGTTACTTCACATGGGACATGTGCATCAAATACTTCCAGAGTATTCTGGACTTGCTACTGAACCAGTATTGTGCTTTGTGGGGTGTTTTCTGCTTCCCTTTCTACCATTGTTTTTGCAAGAGTTTGTCATTACTATCTACCTTGATTTTTATTGGTTTCTTTTCATAACCTGGATGTTTTCTGGTAGCCTACATCAATAGAATACCATCATGTTGAAGGTCTCCAGAGAGACTTGTGACTGCATGTATGTGCAGATGTTCCTGGGAGATGTTACACTCCTCAGCTTCCTTAGTCCGTGGCCAAACGAACTTACCTCATTCTGATGTTCTATGATAAAGACTTCTAGGTAATGTGATTAGTTTTAACACTTCCTCCTTCTTTCAGCATTTTCTGCACAATGCTATTATAAGAGCTGTGTATTAGTGCAAGTTATGACTAATGAGCAGTGGATTTGAATGGGGCTTTTGGACAAGAATTGTGATGCTTGGCTCTAAGAGATTTGCCGATAGCACTGGTAAATGCCTTCAGTTTTATCACAATAGGTTAAATTTGATACTTGAATTTAAATCTTAGATGCTAGTTTATGGTTTGTTCATCTTAGGTGTTACTAGTGCCTTTTCTATGGTTTGTTTGCAGAATGTACCAAACATTTGCAGTTTAGGTGACAATAGGTGTCTGTCTATGTCTGTATCATGCAAGTGTATTGGTGGTGAGGTAGGCAGCTAGTTTTCATATGTGCAACAAAAGGAAATTGTAAATACTGTACCAAGAGTGGAGAATGGCATATTCGAGTAAATCCTTGTAATTTCAGGGGACTTAAAACACAATCAGTGGTCTTGGCAGATGGCCAAGGGCACAGGCGGCCTCTGGAACTCTTCCAGCTGCTAATGGAGTGTGGATTCTGATTAAATTTAACTGTGGCCACTGAGTCTTGGTCTGCTTGTTTCTATGTGTTAAAATGTATGCATTTCTAAAATTAATGTTTAATTTTAAAACTATTTTAATACTCCAAGGCAGCGTTACAGCATCCTCACAACATGAATCTCTCCTGTATGTTAAGCACAGTAAACACTGAAACACCAGTGTCATGTGAGTGAGGGGCAGCAGTGCACTGCATCCCATTTTCTGGGGCTCTACTGTAAAAACTAGCTGTTGTAAAAGCTTTGAAATATTTGTGGTGGCAGCCTTGCAGCCTCCCAAGAAACTCTGCTGCATTAGTGTTATGTGAAGTCTGTTCTGTTGTTGACATAATTAACTGGTTACAAAAAATAAAATCTAATATGGAAGAATTGTAGTGTAGTCAATGGGGCCCTTGACAAGACTTCAGGCTGGTAGTTTGGACACAAGCCTGCTGGATCGATTGTCTGCTCATCCATTTTACTACAGCTGGAATTGTTGCAAAGAAATGGAATGATAGGGCAATCCTTCATGTTTCCAGATATGGCAGGGAAGGGAAGAACATATTAAAGCAAGGTGGCAGGATGAGGTGGTTATTCTAATTTAATTGGGAAGAAATGGGGAATTTCTTCAACTTCAGACCCTAAAGAATAAATACGTAAGAATTGCTATGCTAATGCGAGAGGCAAGTCATGTTTTGCAAGAGCATTCCTGTTAAAAGGTTACAAAATGCTTTTTACATTGATAGTTTGGGAGGAGGGGAAAGCACATTACTGTAGCATTTGTATGAGTGCTGGTATGATCCTACAGAGTAGGTGGCTATATATTGAATTAGTTCAGTTCTCTACATGGAAGTACATTAGGATTTTATTTTTTTACAGTAGGGGTTTGTCAGGTCAAGGAGTCAATCTAATTGAATTCAGCAATAAAAGGTGAGGTAATAGTTCTCCTGGAAGATCTTAGACAATTGATGCAAAACCATAACTGCATAAGTGTCTACAAAAACAAGTGGCTATGCCTCAGTAAGCTTCTTTTAAAGAATTGTTGATGAAAAACCTTCAAGTAAGGCTGTATCTGTAAGAGGGAAATCACCCATCTGAGTGATTTGAGAAACTCTTGAGGTTCTTGTTTAGGTGGTTTTTGTTCCCAACTATTAAGATATCATTTTACAGTACGGTGATGAAACCACAGTGATGTCATATAGATAGGTTTTATTGTCTTTGAAATGTCCTTTCATGCCTTCAGTTTTGTTAAATTCTGTAATATTTACAATGTTTTAGTGTGCTGTTACATATGACTTGTTAGGGATGTCTATGAATTTTAAGTAATTACTTTTTATTTATGAAATAAATCATGGATCCAATTAAGTGCTGCGTTTCTCCAGTCTTTTGTTGCTTACACTAGTTCACTTGCAAATTGTTGGAAGTGTGTGTGTGTGTATAGAAAAGCTTTGAAGTTCCTACAAAACTTCATGGAGTTTCTGATGAGAGTCCAGCAATAATTGTTGCATTTTATCTTTAAGCAAGATTCCTGTGTCTTTGCTATACATTTTATTTATGCTGAAGTGATGAACCAAGTCTGTATAGTAAAGAGCAGGCTGTTGTGTGCAGAATAGTACCTTGACTCTTACAAAAATGGGAATGTGTATTGTGCAGAGGAGCTAGAAAAACCAAGTTATTTTTGAGACTAAGGCAATTAAAACTAACACTAAATCTAAGGAAGGTAGAACTAGGGAGCTATGTTCTGCCCCTCACTGAAAAAGTGTAAGGTTGACTTGTAAGTTATGCTGTTGTGAGTATTAGACTTATTTCAGTGTGTTTTAAAGCCAGTGTATTACTCTGGAGGAACATTAAATATTTGGAAGTCAAGGGTGAATGTCAGTTGGATGTTAAATATGCCAAGTACTAAGACCTTATTT
The DNA here is from genome assembly GCF_000695815.1 of Acanthisitta chloris. Classification (NCBI taxonomy): domain Eukaryota; kingdom Metazoa; phylum Chordata; class Aves; order Passeriformes; family Acanthisittidae; genus Acanthisitta; species Acanthisitta chloris. Next base: position 19,023 of record NW_008675227.1, read on the forward strand.
TAAACACTGAGGTTTTGGGGGAAGGCTAAAGAAATGAAAGTCAAATGTATCTTAATATCTCTGAACCTGCATTGTGTCTTGTGGGTAGATCAAGGTCCTGTCTTCACACTCTTGAGCTACGAGGTAACCTGTTTGGAAATGCATTAGCCTCATTCTAAGCACCATTATTCTAGAAACTGAGGAGAAAACTAATTCTATAGCTAATGCAAATTTAATGTTGTGGTGTAAATTATAGCTATTCATATCTCCTTTTGTATAAGAAGTGATGCAGAGTCTGCAATCTGTGGGTGGGGAAAGAATAAAATTAAGTCTGCATGACACTGTTCAGGCTTTGCAGTTCTGGTAGACTTTAACTGTTGCTGTTCAGCACAAGTTTGTTTTATAATTTGAATGTAATGTTATAGTTGCATATGAATTACTTATGTGGAAACTGGATTTATTCCAGTGCTGATAACTTCCAGTGAGAGAATGAGTTGGAGAACAAATCAAGTTCAGCTATCACTTATGTATTTTAAACAGAACAAAAAACAATCTGGCAGAAATTTAGGAGAGCCATAAGTCTAACTTTATCAAATCCATGCTTCTGTGTGTGTGGATTTTTTTTTCTGGTGTCCTCCCTACCCCTACATTTTGGGGTTCTTTTAGGGTATTGAAATGTAACTTGGGTCAATAGAAATGCCTTGCTTGTGTGACACAAATACTGTGGTGTGGGCCATCTGTGTTTGTTACACACTTAACATGACACAGCATGGCTCAAAGAAATGGTAGGTGAGCACAGACTAATTTGCATTCTTTAAAGGATGATATAAGCCATTCTAATATTTTGTGCATCATCAAATACATATATCAAAGTCTATCTCGTTCAAAGAGATGGTATAAAACATAGGAGAGAAAAAAAAGCACATCTTTAAAAGGAAGTAACCAGACAGCTCTTAAGACCTAAATGTCTCAAGGTGCCCTGGAGCATAGTGAAGAAGGTGAAGATATGACATGGAGATCCAATGTGAAGCAGAGCACCAGGTGTGTGCCATCTAGCAGAGTCACAGGAGAGCAGAAGAAAGCTGGGGAGTATGAAGAAGACAACTGGAAGTAAGACAACTGCCTCAAAAACAAAGAGCAGGAAAAATGTTCAAATGTGTTAAAATACTGAGTCTAATAGTCTAAATGTAGAAACACACCAAAAAGTTTTTGGTTAACAAAAGGCATCAAAACTGATAATAGTGCATTCTTCCTACAAATGACACTTACTTATTTGTAGTATTTCAATTCAAGAAGATTCCTTGCTGCCTGTAGGAATTGATGCTGATCAGGATGTAAACAGAACACATATAGTAGATTCAGCCTTTGCAGGGAAATTAAATTGTTTCTTTGTTCAGTGGAGAGGAAACTGAGTGTTCCAGTTTCTGAACTCTTTGTGAGGGATTCCTCAGCTTGTGGGTCTAATGCAGTAGAGGCAGAAGAGTTTGTGGATGTAGCTGATCAGCAGCAGAGTACAAGGACAGGGTGGTATTCACTCTGGTTCAGAAAACTGGAAGATGAACTAACAGAATTGCTGATGGCATGTAAATTCTTGTATAAATCTACTGTGGTGCCAGGGATGTAGAGAATGTCAGGTGTGATGCCAAAATTCAGGTAAGGGAGGCTGCAGCACGCAGAAAGCTGTAATTCTAAAGTCTGAAACAGTCCAATTGGTAGTGTTATTTATGCAGATATCCTCTACCTCTATTCTTATATTCTCTGCCTGGGAAGAGTCAATGTGACTTTTCTAAGGAAACCTGTCCTGCAGCCTTGTGGAGGCTGTTAGAGGGTCAGTAACCATGTGGATAAGGGTGATTTAGATGTCTCTAATTTCCAAGTGAATTTTGAGAGGGTCCCTCACTAGTTTTAAAGAGTTAATAAGCCATAGTGTAAGAAGGAAAGGCTTTTGTTTGGATAAATAATTTCTTAAATTATAAAGAATGTAGGGTAGAAGTAAATGCTTGGCTGTAGACAAAGTCACTTCTAGGCAGGACAAATTACTGTGGGGATCTAACACTTTCCTAAATTACCTGGAAGGGTCCTGGTGACCAGTGGGGAAGAAAGCTAGCTGATAATATCAAATGATTTTGGATAGTAAGGGGGAGGTACAGCTGCAAAGAGCTGCACAGGAGCTTGTGTGAGTGAACTTCTGGTGTTGTCATTTGTCAGGGTAGCTGCCTGAAAGCAGTGCATTGAGGAGAACAGCCCAAGCTTTGCATGTAGTGATGGATGCTAAATTGGTCACAACCATGCAGGAGTGTGAGGTCTTAGTGTTGTGTCATCATTCAGTAGGAGCCAAACAAGCAATTGTTGTCAGTTACTAGAAGAGGCATCAAGAGTAAACTAGAAAAGGTTGCTGTGCTACTGTGTAAATCCATCTTGCATCCACATTTTGAATGGTTTGTACTGTGCCCTCCTGCTAAAAGGTATAGATAGCTTAAAGCTCAGTTGAGGGCAATAAGGATGATCAAAGATATGAATAGCTTTGATGCAGATAGTTGACTAAGTGTCAAGAATTGTCAGGATGAAAAAAAAGTGAAGGGGATGTGAAGTCTCAAAATTTGAGTTAAACTGAGGACTGGGTAGGAAGTGATTTCTACCTTTTACAATAAAAGATGTAGAAACCAGATTCAAGACCGCCAAGTGGTTCTTTATGCAGCAAATTTGAGGCTTTACAAGGTATAAGCTAACAATCTTTATTTAATCTGATCACAAATCATTGTGATGTAGTATAGACTTGCTGTCTGCATTGCAAGAGGACTGAATTTTAAACTGTCAAAGTGATAGACATCTACTTTGTCAATGACAATTTATTGCTACTCCAGTTCAAAATGTACATTTTCTGTGTTATTCTTGAAACATATTACAGCACAAGAGAAACTTAATTGAGTTCTAATGGTTTTGCTGTAGTGAATTTGGAACGGAGCCAAAGATAATGCTACCTTTGTTTTTATTGTTTTTCTTTTGCTTGCCTTAAAGGCTTTCCTAGCTAATTAGTTGAAGTTTGGTTATGTGTCTCATATTTGTAATTAATATAAATAAAAATACTGCAGGTTGAGAGGTTGTGATTTGTAGTTACTTGTACAAGTTCACACATGGGATGCTACTCTAAAGTTTAATGTTGCCTTCATCAGTTTAAGCTGAGAGACTTCAATTTTCTGTTAGGCACTGTACAAAAGGTTCATCACTGTGAGGAAGGCAACTGATAATCAAGACCTCTGTTTAGTCATTGCTTTACCATCTAATCTTGGTGCTTTCCGTTGTCCAGCTGAGTAATTGAAGTGACGACCCTTCTAAAAGGACAGATGGAGGGAAAGCTCTGCTCAAGATTTTATTGTAAGAAGTAAATCTTGCCCTTGTCCTCAACACACCACCTCAGCTAAAATTAAAGATTGCTTCCTTGATTCAAGTCATATAGACAGCAGCTTGGTTAATAGCTTTTTTCAAACACAGGATTTTTACAGTTGATGACTTTCAGAACTTCACCCCATCGTTCAGGAGTGTCAGTGCCTGCTTCCATGGACCACTGATTCCTTCAGCATATATGTATTTCTGCTGCTGTGTTAGTTTCATCTAATTCTGTTTTTTCAGAAAATGTAACTCAAATCTGGTCTTGCGTGGAGTGATACAGTCATTTACTTTGTGTTGAAATATATAAGAATGTGCTGCAATTTTAATTTTTTCCTACAGCTTTTAGGAGATGAATGAAGTACAAAATTATGAGGAGTGACCTTTTATCAAAATCCAAGGCCATCACTTGTTCTTTTTGAGTCTTAATAAAAAAATGTAATGCTGAAGTGAAATAAAGGAATTGCAATGAGTGGTCAGAGGTGAAAACTAATGTAATCTCTTTACAGTATCTAGCAAAACCAGTAAAACTGCTTTGATTATTTTACTTAGGCTTTAGCAGGATCTGAACAGTTACTAGCATGACTTTATGACATAAAACATCAAAGTATTAAAGGAAATCAATTAATGACTACTTACCTACTTCTCTATATTATGTGATGTATAGTTAAAGACTTTCTGCTCTGTGTATTCTTATTTATGTGAAAGTTTTTTTTATTTAGATGAATATTTTAATATAAAAAGGCTTTCATATGGCAGCATGAAGTTTAAATGCCTTTCATTCATTATCTTCATGGTGGACTTGTAGTTTCTGGATGGTTTGTGATCAAATTCTCCTGCCCTGTTATAAAGTGGATCTTATGTGCTCTGTAGGACTATAATTTAAATTACTTAGATTGAGCTTATAGGAAAAGCTGACTTGGAAAATTAGTAATTGATATTGCTGGAAATTGGACATACTCCTTGATACAAAACCTCTTAAACCTCATTGATATGACCCTATGCAGTCTGTTATACATAAACTTCCATGTATTCTCTGCACTCATGTCACTCAAGTTGCTATGCCTGAGAGAGGCTGAAAATGTACTTAGTTTTTCCTTTAGGTAATAAGTTATCCCTTTTTCTTTGTCTCTTATTTTATTTGAAATTCAAACATATTGCCTACTCACTGAGGCACTATAATCTTAATGATTCTGTCATCTTTGGTTTTCCCTGTAATTTTGGTTTTTGGAAGCATTCTGTGTCAGAAGTTGTACTGATGAGTCTACAAATTGAAATTGAGACACAATGCTTTTCACAATTACATTAGTCAACTTGAGGCATCTAAATGTACAAAAGGAAGGTTTGACTTCTGTCTTCTTTGGCTACCTGTCAGTGAAGGGCAGATCAGGGTCATCAAAGGCTTCAGTTGATTCTGTGAGTTCCTCAGCATCAGGCTTCATGGATGTGTACATCACTGGTTCTGTTCCTTGATGAAGTGGCACCAAAAATGTATTATTCAAATATGCAAAACTGTTCTATTTGGTCCTAAAAAAAATTACTGTCTTCATTGTTAGACTTCTAATCTGTAGTTTTATTTGAGGATATTTGGGTGTGTTTTAAGAACATAAGAGCTCGTCTCTTTTTCTTGCCCCTTAATCCATACTCTGAAGTTACTTTTGCCTCACACAGGTTTGCTGTGTGTCGTGGTTTAACCCCAACAGCAGCCAAGCCCCACGCAGCTGCTCACACACTGCCCCACCAACGGGATGGGGGAGAGGATCGGAAGGGTAAGAGCTAGAAAAGCTCATGGGTTGAGATAAAGACAGTTTAATAGAGAAAGCAAAAGCTGCACACACAAGCAAAGCAAAACAAGGAATTAATTCGCTGCTTCCCACAGACAGGAGGTGTTCAGTGTCTCCAGGAGAGCAGGGACCATCACGCGTAACAGTTCCTTGGGAAGACAAACACCATCACTCTAGATGTCCCCCCTTCCTCCTTCTTCCTCCCACCTTATATACTGAGCATGATGTCCTATGGTATGGAATATCCCTTTGGTCAGTTTGGGTCACCTGTCCCAGCTGTGTCTCCTCCCAATCTCCCATGCATCCCCAACTTCCTTGCCAGTGTGGCAGTATGGAAAGCAGTAAAGACCTTGACTCTGTGTGAGCTCTGCTCAGCAATAACAAAACCATCTCTGCATTATCAACTCTGTGTTCTGCACAAAACCCAAACATAGCCCCACACTAGCCACTGTGAAGAAAGTTAACTCTACTTCAGCCCAAACCAGCACACTGTGTTAGGTCCTTAGTTAGCTGGTTGTGTTTCTGCTCTTTGTTGTAAATTACATTAAGTCTTCAAAGTATATAAAAGAACCTATAGTTCTAACTCCTGTAGTTTACTTATATGCTGATGTATCTCATTAGGTCCAGTAACATTAAGTGTTTGTAATCATTTCAGGATAGGTTTCCACATGCACTAAGCTTTTTTTATGTTCTCCATTTGCTTGTCCCAATTTCTTGCATTGATGCAGGGGAGAAAAAGAAGAAAATAAAGTCTTTTCTGAAGATAGGCATCTGGTCTCAAATATTAGCAACACCTTCAGAAGGTGCTAAATTCTTGAAAATCCATAAAGGTACCAGCATCTGGTAGAAGGAATATCAGCTCTGTTTCTCTGGTTAGGGAATCCTGTCTATGCAAAGTTAGTCCAGTCATCCCTGAAAACTGTGTTGAACTCTTGTGTCTGACTTTGTTTTTCCTTCAAAGTAGCTGAATTATGTATCATAACCAGGAAAAGGTGAAAGGGAGTGACTTGTGTGTGTAGTCTTATCTGATGACTTTAGAAGGAACACAAGCTCAACTTCATTTGACAGTACCGGATTGAGTTGAATACACTCATTGGATGGTGGCTAATGGGCACAGGAGAAGATACTGCAAGACTGATTCCCCAGCAGAACTGACCTCAATAAGGAACAAGTATTTCTGGGCTTCAGAAACATTTTGAGGAGCTTAAAACTGTAAATGTGTTTGAGTTTTAGGATGAAGAAAGCTGTACTTGCATTCTTCAGGAATCCAAGTATGTCCTCATCTATTAGCTATTAGTTGCTGTCTGCTGGGGTGAGAGGGGATGTGGAGAAATATGCTTGACTTTCAAACTGTTGTGTGTTGAAAACATCTGTTGATGTGATTGAGAAAGGTCATTAGTCCTAAATGTAATCTCATACCAACAAGTCTTTAGGAAAAAAAGCTTCAAAATTAATTTCCTGGTACTAAAGCAAGTTATGTTTCTGTCTTTTGTTCCCCCGACACATGTACAAACACTTGTGCAATTATAAGGTTTATGTCTGATACTATGTCTACAAATGCTTTCACTTGAGATTTTGTTGAATTAAAATTTCCCCTTCATGTTTTGCAGCCTAAAGACAGTAGTAACATCTGTCAGTGCCCCTCAAAATGAAAAATTACTCTGCCTTGTTTAGAAGGAAAACCAAACAACTAAAGAATCAAAAATAAAAGTATAAGAGCTTTGTAATGCCTTGAAATTTTTTCTTATGATGCTTACAGGCAAATATAAGAAGCAGGTGTGTGTTGGTTCCCTGAGGCACTGATGTAAAGGTGAGCCTTTCGTCTCCAAGAGTGGGCTCTGCCCTCCATGCCACTGACCTCAGCAGAACGTGCCCATCCAGTTTTCCAGATGGATGAAGCATTCAGGTGGTTTCTTTCAGTTTTTGGAGAGTGTATTAAATACATTTAGGAAACATCCATGTACCAGTGTTCCTAGTGTAGGGACTTTAAACATATGCCATGAGAAAATACATAAAACCTATTCCATCATACTTCTGGCTGCACCAGCAACTGCCCATCCAGAATGGTTTGGCTGATGGTTTTAAGGAGACAAGCAACAAATGAGCCACTGCTGCCTTTCTCCTGCCCTTCGTTTCCTCTTCTCTCCTCTTACAAAAAACCCCAACTAACCCCAAGAAGAGCTGTGTTTCTGCAGGGTGATTTGAACAAACCTGTGTGGGTTTCACATGAAGTTTGGGTGGGATAGGATGTGACATTTTTTATCTTCCAAGCATCCTTTTCTCCAAAACTGCAAACCAGCAAGTGCTAGTACCTACTTCTGTTGTTCTGATGGTCAGAATTATGCCTGCCATTTCCAGCTAATTACTGAATGAATGAGGCAAACGGGGCCAGAAGCTCAGGCTTTTTCCTAGTGGAGAGACTGGGTTGCAAAAGGTAAAAGAGGCTGTTTGAAAATTAACAGGCCAGTTTTTAAATAAGTGCTTCTTTAAAACCTGGAAGAAAATTGTCCCCCAGTTTAAATTCACTTCAGGTCCCTACTACTGACAAAGAAAACCTAAATATCAATAGAGTAACCACTGTCAGTTCCCAGGTACTTTAAAATGAGACCTGGGAAAAGAAAATTTTACTCATGTGAAGGCTGGTTTTAGCTTCAGACCTCTATGGGTTATATACTTCTTTCTGCAAGTGTGGACTAGACATTTTAACTTTCCTCACGTAAAAACAGATGCCAAACAAGGATTTTACGTGTAGTATATGCAGCTGTTGTGGGTTTTTCTTTATATCTGGAGTAGTGGAAACAGTTTTGTTTTCTTGGGAAAAAAAAAAGTACTTAATTTTACTTTGTGAGGACAGTAACCCTTTTAACTTCTTGCAATCATGCCATTTTAGATAACTAGGAACAGACAATTGCACAAAACAGATAGTGGGAGAAAGTCTCATGGTAAAACAACAATGAAATAAACTGCAGCAAGCAATGGTTGTTGGTTTGTCCAGGATTTGCCATAGGTGTGTTTTGGCAGAATGTGTGTGTTCACCTGATTGCCAGTGCTCCCTGGGTCTTTCTAGCAGCAGTTGTCATCAGCTTATAAGTGTAGCAGTAGAGTCTGAGGTTTTAATATTAAAGAAACATTCTTGACCATGTAAATAGTCATTTAACTTAATTTTGGAGTAGGAGAATGAAGAGTGGTGAGAGCATAAATTCCATCTTATTTTCCTCTAATGAATTTATGCTCCCATTTGACATGTGTTGGCCATTATTGGAGATAAGTACAGTAAGAACTGACATGACATAAAAATAGTGATTCCTATGGGAAGGTGTGCTATGGCTTCCCTATAGAACCAACTATAGTTTGACCAAAGCAGAGTAGAAAACATTGTTATAGAGTCAGATAGCTAAGGCTTTATCTAGTTTCCAGTTAAATCAATAAGACTAACTGATCCTAATGGAGTTCTGATTCTCACTCTGTCCATTTGCTGATGGCTTTGGGACCACAAGGGACTTGATTTTCTCCCTATCTCAATGTAAAAATTATTTCTGGCACTCCCTTCTTGTCCCAGATCTGACTCTGCTGCCAAATGGACTATTAGCAGCTTTGTCTGGACCCAGAGTTTGGACTGCAAAAGCAAAGTGTGGCTTGGGTGTGTGTTTGCTTTATTTGAAGCAGAGATGTGAAGGTACATCCCTGCTGCACATCCCCTGTGGCTGTCACCTGCCTTGGGAAGGTAGACTCTCCACTTCAGCTCCTTTAGACCTAGTGCTTACCAGATCTCCTCACCTAGGCACAGGAATTTCTCCCAGTATTTCAGGAGGTGAAATGTATGGTGGAAAAAGAGGAAAAAAAATTGTTATTAGCAACAATAATTATTATGCCAATGAAGGCATCACCTAATACCTTCACACCACGAAATTACTCAAGCAGTCCTCTCTTACACAATATAGTTAACAACCCATTTTAAAATGTATTTTTCCTTAAGTATTTAATTGTATTAATAGGCAACACTGTCATAGTCTTCTTCTAAAGTTTAAAGTATTAGTGCCAGTAGGTACAGTAGTTGAAATTTGAAAGTATTGTATGCTTATTTTTTCAGATTTTAAAGATCAGAGTACTAAACTGGAATAACATTTACAGCAAGTACCTTGATTCAGACTTTAAACTATTAAAATTAGCTTTGCCTGACAGAGGCCTATTTGTATGTGTTGAGGGGGTTTTTCTGACATTGTTCCATACAACCCTGTGGAAGTTTTACTTTTCATTTCCTCACATTTTTGTTAAATCTGAAAAGCCTGGTTTATCAAACAGCCTGCATCAGGCTCAAGACTTGCCACCTCTGTTGAAAAAGAATTCAGTCTTGCAATGATTGTTCAGTACAGGTGTTTGGTTTGCAGGTAAAGCAGAACTTCTGCTAACCACAGCAGGTCAAGTCCTTGTGCTGCTGCAGCAGCCAGAGTTTAGCCACTTTATCTCGGGGAAGGAGCTGATGCAAACTGGTTAGTGATGGTGATGTTTAATATCTTCAATTCCCATTGGCTGTACATTTTAATCCATGTGCATTAGAACCTAAAAAGCAGAAGGTTTAAGTAATTTTGGATGTGCTCACTGACCAGGTGTTTCTGACTAGAAATTTTACATCTTAACACCAGTGTCATATTCTGTTTTATTTTCTCAGGTGAGTTTTACTGCAAAATTCTTATCCATGGAGGGTAGTTCCTATGACAGCATCTGACTCAAAGTTTGGATTGGGGGGTGGGGGTGTTTCCTCTAAGTAGAAAAAGGTCAGACTGTACTGTGGTTCTATTTAAGTTTATAATCACTTTACACTGGAATTTGCCATTTTGGACTGGAGGATTACAGTTCTGTATGGTTGCCCTTAAAACATTTTAATCTAATTTTGTTACTGACTGTTCGTGGTACATGCCTTTGAGCTATTAAAAGGAATTTGATCTTCACATTTTTCTTACAATTTCCATTAAAATAATATTGCAGAGCTTCTAAATGGATCATAAATAACAGCTGTAACAACTTTATCATGCCTCTGTTTTTAAATGCTTTTTGCAAATGATGAATATTTAGAAAAACATCCTTTTGTGACAGCACAATTAGAAGAAATGTAGCTTACAGAACAGCACTTAAATATTTTAACACATAACTTAGTCTAGACCCTATAGTTTCCTCTGTAGTGGTGAAGAAAGAGCAAAAACTGGACAAGCCTGTGGTGTTTGTGCAGCCTCAGAGCACTGTGTGTGACAGTTAATGACACCATGTTCCTCCCGAGATGGGAATGACTAGTACAGACCCTGCTGCAATCAAAAACATCCTTGTGTACAGAGGCAATTGAAGATTTCATGAAAGAATTCTATCTGACAATAATTTCCATTGAAATCTCATTTTAAACCCTAAATATTGAGCGCCCAGAGGAAACAATAGTGAGCCAGCTGTAGCATAGCCTTTGCTCAATAGGTTACTTGTTTTTTAGAACATAGTGCTTTGTATGCATTTTTCTGTGGGAACTTAAAAACATAGGGAACACGAAATTCAGAGTTAAATAGCTTATAAGGGCTTGAAGTCTAATGGAAGCAGAATGAAACATCAGTTACTGGTTGCTCAGAGAGCAAATGCTGTCCTTCAGGAGAATCAGTTTCTCAAGCAAATAGCACAGGTTCCTGCAGCAGGAACTGATGCAGCTGTGACAACATGCATGGGATTTCAGTGGAAGATTCCAGATTTGTGCAGCAGGTCATTGCACCCTCCCTTGCCCCTTCCAACACCTCCAGAAAGAAAAGAAGGAGCTGTTACCAGCCCAAAAACTTGCTGCCCAGACTTTCCTTAATCAAATCATCTTTACTCATGTGATATGCCCCAGTGAGCAAGTCAGTTTGCAGTCTTAGTAATGGGTTGAATTTATGCTCTCTATCCTAAATACTAATACTAATAATATTCATTTTAAAAAGATAATAAAAATAATCATTGTTCTGATACCTGATTGTGGCTACTTCTGTATTAGGTTAATTCTAAAGTTTTTTTCATTGTTTTTTAAGCATCTCTGTGATAGACATTATTTAGCAGCAAACACCTGAGAAAAACTTACTGTGTAGCTCTGTTGGTGCTAGAAACAGGACTTGATTCCCATTTTTACTGTTTCCTTGGAGGTTAAAAACTTTAGCTAACCAAATGGTATATCACAGTAATTATGTTATCTGTGCTGCTTTCTCCTTCCTTATGAAGCTTTATCAGTGAAGCATTTAATAGTTTTTCTTTTTGTGTGAAGTCAGGAAAAATATCAGTCTGTTAATCTGTTCATCGGAAGTTTTTCTACCATAAAATAATGCATGTTGAGAAAGAGGATGTAAACGACAGAGGATATTGTGCCCATTACCAGCAGTAGATGTTTTAGGAGTGAATTTGCTTTGCCAAGAAGGACCTCACTCAGCAGTGGTAGTTTGCATTGTAGCAGGAAGTGTTCCATTGCTTGAGAGCTGAATACTTGTCCCTTCATCTGATTAGTCCTTCATAAAGTTGCCCCTTCTTTATATTCTGATCCATTTGAGATAACATGGATTTAAAATTCACTGCAGGTAGACCTCAGGAGTTTGAAGCCTCTTGGTTTCTTGTTGCCTATTGCTACTCTTCCATACACTGTATCACAGTCTGTAAAAGCTGGTTTCTTTATATGATACAAATAACCAGTAGAGAGATTTATTTTTTTTTTTAGTAATCTGGTTTCAGAGCATAAGTGGAGCCTCTGAGGACAAAAGGTGGAATGCTGGAGCATATGAATACTGCTCTAAGCTGCTAGTGAGCTGTAAACTTTCAAAGAAAACCTGGCCAAGCTCCTTAAAATGGTAATGTTCTGCATTTTTTCCATAGAAGTGTTTGGAAAATGTGATGGTTTGATCAGGCACTGGAACAAACAAAATATACATCTGTTTTTATGGGTTGAAGGATGTAACAAAAATAACAAATTCAGTGGTATCAATGAAAAAATGACACATGAGCACCGTCATCTTTCTAAGAAATATCAAGTCATTCCTGTTGTGGTATCTCTCTCTTTCAAATTCCATGCATCTTTGTCAGAGCAGCATCTACAGCTGAACTGACAACAAGTGGTTAGCAATTAAATGGGTCCTTTGATTTCTACCGTGCTGTCAGCTGATGATAGTTGGCGTGAAACAGAACAGGGATTCTTGTGGTATTGTGTGATCTCTACAGCTCAGGATTGTGCAGAGGGGAAGAAAAATGCTCCTTTTCATTCTAGCATCGTGCAGTAGCTGATCAGAGCAGCATAGTCTGCTTCTGTTAGCCTACGCTCATCTCTGATGCTTTAAAAAAAAAGTCACTGCATCTTTCTAAGGTAATTTCTTAATACTATCATTGTCCTTGTCATGATTCACTTTCTTGCTCTACCAGGACTAGCTACAAGAGAGTGGCAAGGCAGGTGGCAGTGGTCCTGGCTGTTCCAGAACAATTCCATCAGCTTGCAGTGCTTAGTGGTGTGGGAGTTAAGCTTACAAAACTGCCCTCATCCAGCAGCCTCGCACGAGCTGCACAAGCTGCCGCGTTTTCCTCGTCACCAATACTGTAGGAGGAACATCAATCTCATCTGTAGTCAGCTTAGAGGTTTGGAAAATGGTGCTTTATCCCCTAAAAGAAAAAAAAGATTGGTCATACTCAAAATAGCCCATAGGTTCCTCTGATGGTGAGGCTAACTGCTGCTGTGTGGTGGTGTGCTCGCTGGTAACTCCCCTAGAGAGAGGTAGGACTGGGGTGAGCTCAGAAAAACCTGGAATACCAAACCCCAGTGGTCATGGGGCTTCAGGATGGAGTAAAGCATTTTCCTTCATGTGGAAGAAATGATTCATGTAATGAACAGTCAGCTGCTTACATTTGATGTGCCTAGTTTTCCATGTCAAACAGAACTTGTGGAGGGATTTTCAGAAGGTATATTTATTATATTTAAGAGTTACATGGTAAGACAGGACAAAAACCAGATCTGCAGTATTTAGTTACATTGCCTGCTCTAAATCTCATAAACTGTGCTCCAATATGAATGCATTAAAATCTGGAAGATAGAGATTTTCTGGATCCTCAGTTTCCTATTTTTCAGGCACAGGTTTGAAAGTGTATATTGAGTGAAATATAAGTCAAACTCTACAGCCCTGCACTGCATCTCCTCTAGTCCTTATCTGTAGGCAAGGACACAGGAAGTGTATTTCATAGTGTGACTTTACTATTCTTATTTTTAGATATATCTTCATCACTTTGAAGTCTTTGGGATAATTAGTAAAGCTTGACATTTGTTCTTTTTTAAGAAAAAGTCTTTAAATCTTTAATTCAGTCATAGTGCATGTTTTGCTGCAGCACCCTGTAGTTCTCAAAACGCAGAGTAGGGATGCATAAAAGTCAGGAGTTGGCAGAGTGTGTGCCAACATGCTCTGGTAGACTTGCACAAATGAGCTTATCACCTTCTCTAGCGATTCTGGAAAAAGATTGCTGGTCTGGAATTCATGCTAGCTTTTTCACTGATCCCCAAGAAATTTAATGTGATTTGTATACAAGAGAAACTCCTATTGAAACAACAAAACAAGACTGAACTTAGTGAGAATAAAATGACTTGTTAGAAAAGTCCACTCCATGGTTCTTACATCTGTTTGCAGTTATAAATATTTATCATGAGATAAATGAGATTTATTATTTGTGTAGTTTTGAGTTCTTGAGTTGGAGGAAGTGTTACTGGTTTGTTTTTTTAATGTGCTAAAATAAGGAAATATCAATAATTGAAGACAGACTCTACCATTCTATTTTTGTCCTAATTATTTTTGCTTGAAGATTGCCCCATCAGTGGAAGATAGCATCCAGCTCAAAGACTTCTTGCTTGGTTAGGGATTTCTGATACCATTCTGGACAGTGACAGTGGTGTTATTTACTTGGACTGATTCGTAGATTCATAGATGGTTAAGAGGTTAGAATAGACCTTATAGATCATCTAGTCCCAACCTTCCCTGGGCAGAGACAGCTCCCACTAGACCAGGTTGCTCAAGGCTCCATCCAACCTGGCTGTGAACACTGCCAGGGTTAGGGCAGAGCTTCCAGAGCTCCTCTCTAAGCCCTTCAATGCTCTCAAGCACTGAGCTGCTCTCCAGTGCTGGGAGAGGAGAGATTTCTCTGGAAACAAAGCTGAAAGGTTGTGTGTGTCATTGCATAACAGAGTCCCTCTGCAGCTTCCCTTTAGGCTCTTCAGATACTAAAGAAAGTTGCTCTGAGGTCTCCACACAGTCTTCTCTTCTCCAGGCTGAACAGCCCCAACTCCCTCAGAATGTCTTCATAGGGGAGATGCTCCAATCCTCTTACCAACTTTGTGGCCTCCTCTGGACTTGCTCCAACAGTTCCATGTCTTTATGTTGAGGGCACCAGAACTGCTACTGCTAGTAATGTAACTGCAGGAGCCACACATATTTCTGTGCTTATTAGAAGTGCAACCTTTATAGCTGCTGGGGAGGGTTTTGTAGCCTGCGTGAGGCTCTGAGTGGGCAGGCAGGGGCTACTTAAATATATACTTGTGTGAGTTCCTACTGCCTCTGTCTAGACCTAGGTCAAATTTCAGGTCTGATAAGGTCTCAATTACTTGCATGTATGTTCTCAGCTTTGCAGCTTGCTTTCCAAATGCTGCTGGAGGAAACTTGAAAAACTTGCCTTGTGTTTCCATCTCTTCTTGAAGAGCTGCTTTGGATTGAGTTATAGGATCTGAGACAGCTCGGAGGCTTTGAATGCATTTTATGTTTTCAAGTTGGGAGTGGGTATGTTTAAACTAAGTTTTAAACTTCCAGAAAGATTAGGGCTATAATTAAATGCAGGATTTTTCCATGAGAATCCTTTGTTTCATTGTATGTTGGGGGGCAATAGGGGTAGCTTACATGCAGACTCTGACTCAGGAGTGTGCAGTACCATACTGTTTGGGGTTAATGTTGTCTTTAAACAGGCAGTGAGGTGTAACTGTGTAACAAAACATGATTTTCCTAATACTAATCATGCATTATAGTCATATATAGGTAGTGCAATAGGAGTTACTACAGGAATTAGTATCAATCAATGAATATGGTCGTTCATCAAGATTTTATTTTTACATCTTTCAAATAAGCAGAAATTATCTGAAGAGGTAATGTAAAAAATTTAATATAGACTCCATGTAGAGCACTAAATACCCCTGTTTAATCAGGTTATAGAGTGATTTGCTGCAAACATTTGGTTTTGTTGGGCTTTTTGGGGGGTTTTTTGTTATTTTGTTTAATGTCGAGGAAAAGCATTGCTGCATTTCCTGGTTAACTGAAGATATCCCAGAATAATCAGACAATAGAACCTACAGCTAGCCTAGCAATGCAGGGTAATATGAGAAGAATTGGTTTTATTAATTCAGTCTTTGAAAGCTATAGGTAGATGTCAGCAAACTTCTGGAGCTTCAGAAAATTATGTGGCATGTGTTATGTCATTTGCTTATTTATAACTGTGGTCCAGCAATTTAGAGTGTCACAGTCCTGTCCCAGTGGTGACCTGATAAAGTCCCCTTCAGTTTGAGGCAAGGCACCAGTTGCTTAGATCCAATTGATAACTTGGCATGAATGAATGAATTGAAAGCCTTGATGTGGACAGAAGCACTGTTGTGGGGTCATGCTGCAGACTGCACTGCATGAAATACTGCACAACAGTATAATATTCTGCTTACTTCACTGCTTGCCATCATGCTGTGCATCATCCCATCCCGCCCTCTCATGCTGCCTTTGGCACTGCTGTGGCACAGTGGTGAGCCATTTCAGCCAGTTAACCTACTGAAAGGAGAAGGAGGAATCACAGTAGCTGTTCCCGTGGCTCAGCAAGTGCAGAGCCCAGGGCGAGTGGGGAACAAGGGGAGGGGTGCACAGGGAGGATGCACTAGATTGTCTTAGGCTCTTTGCAGCTCCCCACCAAAAAATTGCTTCAATACTAGGTACAACAAATTACTTGTATGGAAAGTGGTTTTCAAGAAAAAAAGGAAATACCATTTTGAGGGCCTTTTGCCATTTTTTCTTTCTGAGGCTTTCCAATTTTTGTTGTTCAGCTTATAGAAAAGCAGTTAAATTTAATTCAGAAAGCAGCTGAGTTAGCTGTTCTTTGCAATAATAAGATTTGGGTCAGAAAAGATTGGAACAAGAATAACACTGTTGGATTTGCAGTGCTTTACCTACAATGTAGAATTGCCATTTTACCCATATTATTGTTCAGTCTTCTTTTGTTTCCCTTCCAAATCACTGTGTATGAAAGGCCAGGTAACCTTCTGATGATTTGTTTATTTAGAAACATGCACAGCTACAAAGATAGTTGGGCAGATGATGTGCCCAGATCAACTCATAATTCCAAAAATAGATGTTTTAGCTTGAGTGTCATGCTGATACCTTGGGGATTGCCTGGATTATTTTTTTTCTTCCTTCCTACCACTGAGTTTCTCTCTCCTTCACTTAGCTTCTTTCTCCAGCTCTTTGCTTTACTTCCTCTTAACCTGTCAGTGTCAGTGGGTATTTCCATTAAGTTACTGTAGTTCAAATACTGTAGCCCAGCCCTCCTTCTCTTGGATATAGGGAAGACAAACACTGAGCATCTGATTCACCTTTTAATTCCACTGGGTTTATGAGGCAGCTTTGTAGACATCATTGGAGATATTTTTGATCCACAACCTTTGGATAAAAAGTCAAGCAGCAGCTTATTACATGATGACTGTGCATCCTGTCTGGTGTCAGGAAACCCCAGTCAGCTGTATTTTGGCCGAGACACTCAGGGCTATAGTTATGTCAAACTCAGAAACAACAAGGGTCTCTTCAGTGCTGCTTATGTGTGTGAACACCTAAGACTCCAGTCCAAGGCACCTTTACTTCAAATGTCTTGTCTTTAAAGTTCTGTCCTACCTTGTATATTCCACAGAGTATTAGTTTGTCTTGAAACTGACTATTGACATCAGCATTAATTCTGTTGTGCAAACAACAGTGGCTTTTTTTCCCCCTTCTAGATAAAAGAATTGTTTTGTTCTTTCTGTTTTAAAGGCTCTGGCTCATTTTATCATGAATGCAGTGTCTTGGCGTGGCATTTTAGAGAGAGGGGAAGGCTACCCACAAAAAACCTGCTGTGACACTAGTTTAGTGTGCTCTGCTTTCCTTGGTTACTGACAGTTCAGCAGAAAACCAAGATGATATTTTGGAAGAGACCCTGACATGCATTTAAAAAACACACGATCAAGATAGGTCCCTGTTGCTGACTGCCAAAAAGCTCTTGTAAGGAATCTTTCTGAATACTTTGACACACTTTTCATAATGATTGCTTGCTCATCTGGATTATGTTCACAACCACAGATTTATATGTCACACCCAGTCCAAAGCTTCCTGAAGAGCAGTTTCAGAGGGAGGGGGAAAGGAAGTCAGAGTGGTTAGACTTAAATGCTGCTTTGCCCAAGGTCAGAGTTCTTTACTGGTGCTGTAACAGTGAGAGGTGAGTGACCCATACATTGTGAACAAAGCTTCCTCCTGGGGTTGTTCTGGTCCTCTCAAAGAGCAAATTCAGCCTGTAACCAGTTAATTATTTACATTGCACACAGAAACTGTGTTAATTACTTTAGTGTTGTTGTATTCCTCCTTGTCTGATATGTAAATTTCTGCTCCTGGAGGATGTTTTGATTTTTGCAGAAAAAGAAAACTGTGGATATTTTTAGCACACGCCAGCTTTCCAGGTTGCTGTTCATCACCATGTGGCTAAATGACTCCTCACCAACGTGGCAGCAGGTTTTTTTGCCTCTGTGCTTGTAGAATATAAGTGTGTTGCTTTTTGTCAGAGTTGATCTAAGGCCTGTCAAATCCTTCCTAAAGGTATTGTAAAGTGCCTTCAGTTCATTAACCATTTCTCAGTCTCCTGCTACAAATAAATATTTTCATTCAGGCAGTGGCAGATTAAGAAATGTATAGCTTCTCCTTGAATGGCAGCACTCTTCCATTTTGGTAACTCAGATTTCCTAACTAATGAATTTAAAAATCTCACTAAATCAAAGCTGATGTGATTATAGGTTAAATAGTGCACTCAGGATTTTGGACTTAAAGTGTTTAGGAACGTTTCTAAAATTACAGTGAAAGTAGGGGCAAATTAGTGCATGAAATAGAAAAGATTTCACATGGAAATTATGTATGGTAATAATTATATACTAATCAAATAATTAGACTCGCTCCACATGAGGTGGAAAGTCTTCTGGCATGGTTAAGACTTAAGAGTAAATAGTTTTTGGCAGTATAAATGTATTTGCTAGTTGCTCCTTCCAGTCCTTTGGGCTTATGACTTTTTCCTTTTCCCTACCTGTCCTTTTATTAAAAACCAGTTAACAGTCTGTGGCTAGTTGTAAAATACTTTCCAATTAAAGATATTTTAAGGCATCAGAAAAAAGTTCAGGAAACATAATGCACTGATTTAAAAAGAGAACAGATCTCAAACCAGTTACAGTGCAAATGACTGATAATTCAGATATAGACATGAGGCCAGGAAAATATTTTTTGTCAATAACACTGCATATTTCATATTGAAATGTGTTGACAAGACACATGCTTATATATAAAAGTTGCATCAAATTAAGTTTAAGAAAGCAAAACTAAGTCTTTGTACTTTTTCCTCATCCTTCCTTCCTTCTCAGCCTGCAGTGAGCATTGCTATTAGTCCAAAGCTCTTGCACAGGTTTAGTTCTTTCAAAAAGAGCAGCTGACCACAGACCTTCTGCTTGTTGTGTGTCTGGTTTGGGTTTTTTCTCCTGGCACGTTTGCATGCCCCCTTTGCTGTTTGCTCCTCTGACTATCTGTATTTATATTCTCTGCAAGGTAAAATGTATTTTGCATAAAAGCCAACAGTCTTTATCCTTGGTCTCCAAAAATCATTCTTACTACATAATAGTTCCCAGTAAGTAGGTGCTTTGCAAATATTTGGTTAGCAGAGTAGCAGAGGAATGATAAGTGAAATCCACCCTGCCTCTGCAGTAGCAGGTGCATAGAGCTGAACTACTCACCCTCAGCTCCACTTGGAATCAAAGCACCTCTTT
>NW_008675227.1:38277-40043 GCF_000695815.1 Acanthisitta chloris
TTATGGTCTGTTTTAAACACTTGACCATGACAAGATCATTCTGGGCTCAGTATTTTGTTGACTAGGTCTCCACTATGATAACTGCTGCTGAGCCTTATGCCTTATCTCACATTATTTCCACGGTCCGTTGAATTCTGCTCAATTAATTGTTGCAAAAACTATTAACAACTTTAATGATTGCATTGAATCTTGAGGCAAGCCTACAGTTAAATCCTTCAGTCAATGTAATTTCTGTCTGGGGAAGACCAAAGTTTGTTGAAGGAGGATAGAGTAAAGAAGTGAAACGAGTGAGAAATTACGTATGTTTGCAGTATTTCTTGTAAATCAGGAGTTACTAGAGGCTGATTTTGGTTGAAGTGGATGAAGAAGGGAGGAGGGTAGAGGCTAGTAACAATTTGGTATGAACACTTCAGGTGCTTCTTGGCCAAGGTGTAGCTGTAAGCTGGTAACAGCCTCTGGTAGGTTGGATCTTGGATTTGATTTACACTTGTGAAGGGGAAATGTTTGATAGCAACTGAAACAGCAACCAGTCTGACAGGTAAGTAGATGCTAGTGAAGTGTCTCGTGGTTGTTTTGGGGGTGAGGTGTTTCTATTTCAGTACAAGCACACAAGTAAACTGCTTGGGAAGTGCCTCCACCTCAGCTAGTGAATGCCAGATTTGCTTTTGGTTTTACTGCTTGCCCAGAGGCATTAATGTAGGCAGAGTACTTAAGCATACTGTTAAAAAGCACTTTGTGGCCAAATTCAGCCTGCTATTCAGATACATTAGTAGCATAAGGAAAGAAAGCAATCTGTAACTCTTAGTAAGGTAAAAAGCAAGTTACATAAATTTCTTTGTTGAAACAATTTCCTTAATGTTTTGAATATTATTTTCCTCTTTATTGCACCAAATGCTTTCAATATACTTTTAAAGTGTTAACAACAAAGTGGATGTTTTAAGGATAGATTACACTTGTATTTTTTCCCTAGGTTCTATAAAACAACAATTGCAGTCATTTGTGAGCTCAGAAACATTTTTCTTTTAAGCCCTCTCCTTTCAAAGAATCTACTACCAAAAGAAATATTCAAATGGCTGATTGTATAAAGATGGGATAGATGCTCTTAAAGAGCATTTCAATAATTTTCTGCAAATATGTTTCTTCTCTCTGAGTGAAGCCTTAAGTCCTTCTCCTGGGCTGGACTTTTTGCTTCCTCCAGAGCACACATTAAAACAAAGCTGAAATGTCTGGTGTGCTGAGATGGTCTCAGGAGCTGAAAGAGAGGTTATTGCAGTGGTGTTAGTTTAAAAACATTGTTCTTTTTTGAAAACAAAGAAAACAGCTGGTGACAGTTTGTGGGTTAGAGGTTCTGAAAGGGAAATTGGACAACATTGCTTTTAATATCACACTCTCTCCAGCATTTGCTCTATCAGGAGATTCTTTAAATATCAAAATTCATACTTTCTAAAGTTAAAGTTGTTCCTGTTTTATGTTACTGGGCTTTTATTTCTTTCCTTAGGCTGTAAGAGCTGTATATTTTACAGAAAAAAACACATGACTCACACAGTACCAGTAGTCAACAGTAAATGCATCGTTTAATGCTAGCTTATTTACATTTGTCATGAATTTTTATTTTACTGTAACTTAGAGAGATCTCAACGACAATAAATCTTCCCTGGTAAGGTTTGCCTTCATCTTCAAACTGCAATCAGAAACATCATCTCACTAGTTCTTGGGAATACAGACTTTTCCAAATTGAACAAGTCAATGGGAGCTGATTTCGTTGG
>NW_008675227.1:40061-63504 GCF_000695815.1 Acanthisitta chloris
CTAAAGAGGGCACTTAAAAATCCATTGGAGTTTGGGTGTGGAAGACCCAGGTGCACAAGCCATCCTTGCAATGGGAATTGGTTTCCAACAAGCATAGTTCATAGACAAGAGCTGGTTTGTGTTTTCAGTTTTCTTGTGGAACTATACTCCTTCCAAAACAGCTTGTACCAATGTCTCCAGCTCACATGAGATGCAGTAAGCTACAATGGCAGAAGTGCAGTTTTTTTCTGGCACAAATTAGACCTACTTTGTGGTTTTCTGGTGACACTTTCAAGTGCAGAGCTAGCTCTAACTACATTACAACCTGAATAAAACTAATAATTTCCAGATGGTAAACCAAAGTGAAATAATATGAGAGTACAGTATTTTGTATGTATAATTTTCATATGTACTAAAACCTCAAAAGAATTAATTGAAAGCCTTCCTGGTTGGTACTAGTCCTTAATTCCACCTTACTGTTGGGGAAATTTGGTTGGTTTCCTTGTGGGATTCATCATCCGAGCTAGTCATACTTGGTTCTCTTTGACATGTTTTATTTCACTGAGAAATAAAACCTCTGCCTCTACAGAGGGGGGTCAATTGTCTCAGTTCTTTGTGAATACCTATACATTGGTCCCTCTAGAGCCTATTTGCACTGCAGGTGATGCTCAGGGTACCTTGTGTTGTAGGAAATGGAGGACCTTTCCTCTTAGGCAGTGGACAAACATGGAACAAAATGCATGTTCTTGTTTCTAGGCCTTTCAGTCCTGGGTCTGGTGAGCACAATCACTGCTGCAGTTAGAGAGATCAGAGTTCGACAGCATCTGTTTATCCATCATTCAGTATTTTAAGAGATTAGTTCGAGGCTATTCTTAGCACTGGCAGATAGATGGTATGTTATTTTAGAATGTGTATTTATTTAGTGTTTTCTCTGATGGTATCCGTGTTAGTATTTGAGGTCACTTGAACCAGCCAGGGCTGTATGAGTCATCTTTATCCCATTGAGTTTATACATTGTGGTCCAAAACATTTCTTTATACCTTTTTTCTTTTTTTCCTTTTTCCCCCCACGCTGGATTATGACCCTAGAAAAACAACATATTCCTCATGGTGTGCCAAGTGCAGCTCTCCTGAAAATTGGCTTTAGTTGATCTGTCTTGCCTTCTGGGTCTATGTACTACTAGACAGTAGAAGTGGGAAGGAAGACAATGCAGAAAATCTGAAGACAAGAAGACATCCTTACACTGCTGGCTGCCTTCCTGTGTTTGAAGCCTGCAGAGATGTCTTCAGTCTAAGGCAGAAAACCAGCAAATTGGAAAGATAATCTTCTAGCCGAAAGTCCAGCAGAGCTTTTGGTTTCACTGCTGTTTGAATTCAAGTTTCAGTTTGTGATACAAAGTTTGTTGGCTGACAAAGAGTTTGTTGATGGTCATACCTAACTGCAAGTGTAAGCTTAGGCAGAGGTAGAGTGTGCTCAGTATTTGTTTGTTGCTTCAAACTTTGAAGTTCTGCAAACCTAGTCTTAAGCTTTTTCTTTTTATCCATAAGAGTCACTGAAGTAAATGGTTTTTTTTCTGGGTATCCAAGATAGGATATCTTTGTTTTGCATTTGATAAATATGTGAAATTTGTTATGAGTTTTCTTTTATATTGAGACAGTAAAATTACCTGGGAAAGATGTGTGAATATTGGAAACTTGCCATACAGACTTGAAGTAAAGAAGGACAGTATTTTAGGACAAAAAGCAATCTAATGCTTTTCTTTCAAATGGTGTGTACTATTTCAGTCTTGTTGATGCTTAGGCATGGAGCTTCTTAGCCAAGCATTCAATTCATTATTTTATTTTCTTGATGACTGCTTAGCAATTGTACATGTTCTTTCTGTGAATAGATAAAATTCTGTTTACTTGGGAATTAGAGAAATCTCATCCATTGCAAAAGGTAGCATGAGACAAAAACCAAATCAAACAAGGCTTTCCTGAAGTGAACCTGTAGAACTGAGGGAGAAGCCTGTAGTGAGTTTTAAAGCAGAAGCTTAAATTTAAATGCAACTTAAATTGATAAGCAAATTAGTTTTGTTAATATGTAACTGATTTTAATTCTGGTTTGCATTTGCATTTAATGAAGTCAGTGCTGTCTTTCTAAGCAGGAAGGTCCACTGTATGCCTGAAGATTTTTGACAGTGGGCTGGCAGGCAGGAGTTTGTTTTTTAACAGAGAGATCCTTTTTTAAATCCCCTTTGTCAAGCTCCATCTGATAAATTGTGAAGCAATGCACTAAACCAGTGTTCTTTTTTCCTAAGTTAAATAAAGCAACCTTAAATATCCTGGATACACAAAGTGGAAAATAAGTTAATCAAACCAAGTTTTATATTTGACATCGTAATATTTTTTTAAACAAAGGAAGTATTATCTGGAGACTATAATCAGTTCAACTCACAAACATGCCTTAAGATTTCAAAACTAGATCTCATCTTCCATAACATTTTTTAATTAGGGGGCCAGAAAAGGAAAACAAGTCTTTTTTTGCCTTTTTGACTCCCAATTGGTTTCTCAACTCTGAATGACCTATCTGTTCAACTGTGTTAGCTGAAATGAAGAAAATATTCTGTCTGCACCTGAAAAACAAGTTACTTACCCAAAGCTGGTTTTGCAGCTCAGCAAACTCTGGGGTTTTTCTAAGTACTTAAATGTTGACAGCAAAAACAAATGTCAAAATTAGTTCCCACGCAGGAAGTTCAGTCATTAGTGCTGGTTACTGTTCTTTCTCATTTTGTAGTATGTTTTACAATGTATTGAAGTTAAAACTTCACTTAAATTTCAAAAATACATTTCTGAATGAATTTTTATTCACTTTGCAATAATCCCATGCATGCAGGCAGCACTCCCAGCTTGAGGGGCGTTAGCTTGCAGTCCAAACACTTTAAGCTAAGGAATTAAAGAAGGAGGCATTTCTCTGCTGCCTCCACTCCCCTGCGACTTCGCAGTGAGCAGGTTTGGCAAGTCCTCCAAATGAGCAAAAATCCTTTTTTGGCAGGCTTGGGTTGGGTTTTAGCTCTGGTTAGTCACAAAACCAACCACACACCCATGTAGGTCAGAAGAGGAAAAATTTTGGTGGAGAAGCAGGCAGAAATAGGGAAGATGAGAAGTGTTGCTTCTTGGGGGTGATGGTGTAACACTGACTTGAAGCCTGGGCCTCTGAATGTTCTTCTGAAAACACCTATGGCTTGCAGAACACGTTTTCCACTAAAGTCCTTTCTTGTAACTTAGGCAGAGGTGTCTTTTCTAAATTTCCTGGAAAATACCCCAGTATTAACTCTGCATTTTCAGTCAAATTTGTACAAAATTGTAAATTAAGGGAATAATCAAGTGCAAAAAAATTAAAAAATATCCTGAGTTTACAAGTTAGAAGTACATACTTTTACTCCCATCCTTAACTTGCTGCATGTGAACTTACTTCCCTCTGACTCCTCATGGTTTGGAGGACCAGCACCTCACACCTAACCCTGCAGCCATTCCACCTTTCTGCTTCTGTAGTAATTGATTAAGAGGAGAAATCAGTGGCTGGCTTGTCATTAGTGCAAGTTACTCTTACTTCTAATTTTATGATGTATTTTACAAAGCGTGGCAGCTTGTGGTCTCAGTCTCCCTGAGAAAAATGGCAGTAGCTTTCACCGTGAGTTTCTCTTTCAGAAAAAACAAAAAAAGTTTAAAAATCTATTTTTCAGTTCTTTAGGTTTACATTCAAATGAAAACTAAGGGCAGTGTTTCCTTTTTAACATTGTTTTTCAGACAATATTTCTTAGAAAGACTGAAAATGGAAAAATGAGTGTGTGTGCGCAGAGGAACGTGGAGGGCATGAGGGTGCACATTCCAGATCGCCTGTGCTGGTTCGGTGATGCAAAGCAGCTGTGAGTGGAGTTAAACAGCCCTTGTACTGTGCAGGCAGCCTGCTCCTGCCTCTGCTCCCAAAAATACTGCTTGGTTTGAAACCACGTGGCTTCAGCTCTTCAAAAACGCAACGCTGTGCTCGCTGGGGGTGCATTATTCAGAACTCTTCAATTTTTTTATATAGTTTTGGGTTGGTTTTTTTTTTTAATTTGCATCGGTGAATTTGCTATGTTCAGACTAGTGTTAATGGTTGAAAAATGTGTGTTGGGAGCACAGGGGTTTTTTAATTAAATTATTTATTTGTGTATGTAAAATATGTATGTATGTATATGAAATTCTTGCTTAAGGGATGAATTAAATCTGTTAAGTGTTTTTAATTTGGATTTTCAGGTATGGAAATAATAAAAAAGCTAGATTTTCTTCCTCATACTGTTCATCAGCAATACCTAAACTGAGTCAAATGTCAGTGATGAGAGAGTTTCTGTGGGCTGATTCTGCTCTCTGAGTCTTGCAAATGTGATTCCTCTGAGTCCAGGAGAGGAAATGAGTGGCAGCTGATGAAATAGTGGCATCAACCACCTCAGCATGGGAAATTCTTTTTGACTGGATTTGGAGCAGTCTTACCATGGCTAGTGTAGTACAAACTGCTACAGAAAACTTATTGCAGTTTGGTTTTGTCTTTATCTTTATGGTAAAAGTGATGTTTTGTTGTTGCTGTGCTTACTGAATGACCAAGTTTGGCAATTGCTGTTTGATCTCCTTTCAGAGCCACCGTGACACCAGTGCATGTTCAGATTAACAGCTCTAAAACCACCGGAGTTGCTTTTTATTTATGGGCTATAAGAAATATAAATAGAAAGCGGATTTATGTCATCTTGCCTATTGAACGTGTCGTATTGTCCCCCTAAGCTCATGAAATCCTCTGGTAGCAGAATTCTGACCTGTAAACTGAGGAAAAAGGTCATGCAATTATATTATGTTGCTTTTAACAAATTATATTTTATTGCACATCAAGGGATAAAAAAAGATGTTTACCTTGAGTTCTATAATCATCTCAGCTCCCAGTTTAATCAGACTGGGAGGGTGATGGGACCTGGGAGCTGATGAACCCCTGGTGGCTCTGCTGTGCCCTCCCTCTACACCCTTCTGCTGGGCTGGGAGGGCTTTCTGGGGTTATGAAATACCATGCAGTGATTTAAATACTTGGCCTGCAGCAAAATGAATATTGCAGTTATTATATCTGGGCAGTTAATATCTCATAAGTAATGATAATAAATTCATGAAATTTTGTATATAGCATTGCTGCCAAAATAAATTGTGATTCTGCAAGGAAAGAGCAGAAGCAAAACTCGGCTCATTGTAACCACCCCAGGATACTGTTCTTTCCCAAACACTCAACAACTGGCACATAAACTCATTGCTTCAGTCGCCAGAAACTGCACAGTATACATCTAAATGAATGTGTATTTTAAGTTCTGTGAGAAGGGGAGAGTAATGCATGTTTAGAAATTATATATAGGAGAACAAGTAAGGGTTCCTGACTCGGTGACCAGGAGGTGGACAGGAAAGTGCTGAAACAGCCCTTAAACAACCCCAAATTTCTGTTCTGAGCTTGCTGCCCAGCTTGGGCTCTTTTTGGTTTCCTTGGGACTTAAGGCTTTTCATGTCTCCTCCCAAGAGCTGTCACACTCTCCTGACCAGCAACAGCTTCTGCTTTTGCTCTGACAGCATTTTCATAAACAGAGCCCATACAGTGGCTTCATGCAGCAAAAACTATCCTGATAAAGAAATGGAAAGCTGGTAACCCTCACAGGTGACCTGTTAGCCTGACCTCAGGCATCACACTCCTTTGAAGTAAAAACCTCTATGGTAAATGCAAGAAGAATACAGTGCAACCAAGATGCATCAGGGTGATAAATGGAGGGATTTCTCTAAACCAGGGAAACGCAATTCTTACCCATTTGAGCCTCTAGTCTGATGTTCTGCATGGTGCTGCACACAAAGTTATTACTTCTCCTGGAGGATGTAGGTTGAAGCTAAAAAGATGAAGCTGTTTTAGCTGCAGGCTAACACGTGCCAGCAGGGCAAATTGTGTTTGTTGTGCTTTCTGATTCCTCTGGTGGTCCATCTTACCAAGAACAACTGCTGTGCTGCTTTGCAGAATGGGGAAATACATGTAGTGTATGACCTTTGTGTACTTGCATCCTAGTGTTACTCTTGGTCAGTTAATGAACTTCTTAAATTAGATTTATGTGATGCAAATGGTATTGCTGCTGTCTTCAGAAAATTTGCCTCACGGCTTGAGCCTTCACCTAATGTGTAGTCAGAAATGGCCAGAAGAAGTCATGTTTTAATGTCATCTTTTTGCAAGTCAACAGTTTCCTAAATAATAACATACTTGTGAGGTTGGAAGGCATGGCAGCACATTAAAGCTTTGTCACAAGTTGTTCTTCCTTCTCTAATACTACTACTTTTACTAAAAATAGTAATAATGTGCAATGCATTGCCTTCATTATACCAGTGTAAAAATAGCCAAAATATCTGACTTCTCTATGTTTATTATTACTTCTGAAAAATAATGAAGCCCATCTGATGCCTTAAATTGTTGCTTTATTGCATTTGTTCTTTAGCCATCCCAGTTTGTTGTTCTTGGGCAGGATGCTCGTAAAGGCTTTCTTTATTAAGCAGCTGAGTGTTATATGCAAAATGGTTCCTTAGGTTTCTTTTCCTGTTATACTTTGCCTTTCTTTGTTGAGGAGAATTTTTTCCTATTGATTTTCATTTTTCAGTTATAACATTCAGGTAAGGCTACAACATCTCTGTATTTGTTCAACTGCTTACTGGAATTTTGTGTTGAACTGCGTGGGCTCATTTTGCCTGTTCAGAAATGTTATACTTGAAAAATGTAATCCTAAAAGCTGTTATGAGAGATAAGCATTATTTAATAGACTCCTTTAGGTTTGTTTTCTGGTTGGTTGATGGGTTTGGTTTCTCTCCAAAGCTAAGTAACATGATTCATGGAATATAAGTGTAATTTTATTTCCTTTTGTTCTTCCTTGTTGAACTGTGTTTCCAGAATCCACAATAAACAGATCATTTAGAAAATCAGCAAAACATTCATCTCTGAGTTATGTATTACTTTGTATACAGAATTGAACTTACTTTTGTTAAACCTTATGCTATGCCATAATCTTCGTGCCTTCTAGCATCCTCCTCTTTTTAGTCATTCTCTTGTGAAGCTTTCAGGACAAAGCCAAGTGAACTAGAAGTTTATCTGTTGCCAGATAAACGTTTTGTTCTTTAATTAGAAAAATATAGACCAGATGGCTATCAGACCTCATGACAAGTGTGTATATTTTAAGTCAGTATTTCAAACAATAAATGAAGATGCCTCTTGCTATGAACAATTGTGTTAAAAGTGCATCAACTTCCCAGCACACTAATTGAAGTTCCAAAAAGATGACTTGAGGTATTTCTGTTCAAAAAATAAAATGTTCTTTTATCGGTTTTGTGGCAAGCCTGCTAGCTAATAGCTTGCAAAGTGTGGTCTGATCTGTGTGCCTTGTCTTGTTTTCTTCTTACCCATTGCATTAGCAAACAGGGATGAGCTCATGTGTATTGTGTGCATCAGAACTCAGCCAGATCTGAAGGGCTTCCATTACTTTATGATTTCCTTTTGGACTGAGATTGCACTTTATTTTTGTGTGCCATTTGCTACTGAAAGTGTTTTGCTTGTCAAAAATCTCTCCTACAAATAAGTCACATTTCTATTACTCTCTATCCCATTTCATTAATGCACAGTTGTATATTTGTACATACGATGGCATTTGACCTAGCTTTTTAGGAGAATGAGGGATTATCATAGCAGACATTATATTTGAGCTGCTTAATTTGTTTTTGGCCTTTGATTATTTGGCACATTATGAAGTGTTAATTTTTGCACTCATTGAAAGGTGTAAGCAGATTCACAGGAAGTTTAACCAAATCTGTAGAAATGTGACTTTATGCTTGTCTGACAGTATACAGCAGCTGTTCTGGATATTCTAGACTGTGCAAATGTCCAAGGGACCTGAAAGACATAAAAACTTGCATTATTTGTGAAGAGAATGTGATTTCAGTGCGTTTCTTATAGGTTCTTTAAACCCTGTCAGTCCAAACTCTCTGAACAGGAGTGATAGCCAAGCTATAATATCCTTTGTTTGGATTTTGGACCCTGATATTCCAAATCTAAAAACAAATTTGAATGCTCTTTGAAACCATTTTTTCCCTCTGTGTTTTGGGACTGTATTTGGTATGTCACAATATCCTGTTCAGAGCTTTCTCGAGTATGTCATAATATCCTGTTTTCCACGTGGATGCATGTACTACAGACCTTCCCTGCCCAAAGATATCCTTTCACTATGGAAAACAGCAGCTAGGAAGTCTCAGGAAAATATCTGGGGTTTGCTGTGAATTTTTTTGATTTTGTTTTGGGTTTTTTTTTAATTCAAAAGCAGACCATGCGACTTCAGAAACCTCTTGCTACTTTTTTGATTAAAAGGAAAGGCTGTAATTGATGTGTTCATTTCTCAGGATCTCTAAATCTATGAAGTGTATATAAGACTTTTGCAGAGTAATTCAGATGTTCTGTGGTTAGTACTTTGTGAAAAGTATTCATTAAGACAGTTTGAAATATTTTGGGTTCTGTTGGGCCTGCTTTTCTAGCATTAGATTATTGAATTTCGTTGAAAACCAACAGACAATCTAATGACAGACATCACCTGAACTGTGAAAACATGAAGCTGCTCTACTAATTACTGGTAGATGTTTTGAGATGTGTGAAACTTCAATGCCTGTTACTCTGGCAGCTGGGCAGGCTTTTAAGTTGGTTTGGGTTTTTTTCTCTTCATATACGTTAAATTAAAATGATCCTAAAGACTCAGAGGAAGTTAAATGCTTTACCCTGTGTTTTTTCCTTGTCATATAATTGCTTTAATTTCAGGACTTGTTTTTGAATAGTAACTGGAAATTACTTATATAGAAGTCTCCTGTGCATTTTAAACTCCTAGCACGTTGTGTAGTTAATTAAAAAAAAAAAAAATCTGGGTAGATATTTTTTACCTTGGGTAGAAGAGATGAAATTTTGTGTGATTGAAATGATGAAAACCTCATTTAAAACAAATTAAGAAGTATTTTGCTGAACTGATTTATTTCTCTACAGCAGAACTTAGCTTAACCTTTTATTTCTCTTGCAAGAATGGCTTTGAGTGTAATTTAAACTGTCAAATGACATTTATCAAATGATGGTTTTGCCCTGTAACAGGCAAATGTCTTCCACAAAATTGATTAGCTGCTGACCTCATCCACCCTTTTCAGACCCTTCAAGGTAGATTTCAAAGAGTTGTAAAATAATCACTTCACTTTCAGTTTATACTTCAACACAAAGCGTTTACTGTCCTGGTAGCAATTCTGCAGCGTGTTCCACATCTGGGAAGGAGAGGATGTAAATTCCTGCCTATAGCTCTGCCTGTCACCACTCCAGTTGTGCTTTCACCTAAACCTTACTCCTTGCAAAATAGCAACGGCTTTGGAAATGGCTTTTTACAGGACAATATAATGAATCAGATTAAGAAACTTTATCTTCTAGGTGATTGTGCACTAGTAATCGAGGAAATGCTCTGTTTGGTAAGACCTGCAGGGTGTTCAGTTATCAAGAAGGTGCAGAAAGAATGAAGGAGAATAGTCTCCTAAATGTGAAATGTTATGCCCAAAACAGTTTTCCTTTGTTGTGTTCTTGTTCTGCAGCCTTGTTTTGTAAGAGCAATCCATTAGAAGCCCATAGGCTTGCTTTTGTGAGCATGAATCTGCCAGTAAATGAATTAACTGTGCCTTTGAGGAAGACTGTGGCCTCTCAAAATGGTGACTCTGTGTCTGAACGAAGAGTACTGTTTGATATTTTTTTCTCTTCAGAGTTCTGTGCAAGTTTCTTTGCCAAAGAAGAAACTGTGATGCAGAAAGTAAAACCATGAATATAAAAATCTCAGAACTACTGGTGGTGTTAAAAGTTCAATTCTATTTTTAGACCTCAATAATTTCTTTCTTCCAAAGTCTCTACCACTCCCACTTTTTCCAAAATCCGTGTTTAAAAATACACGAATTTGTGAAAAATGCACTTGACTTTCTCTCAGAGTAACAAACCAAGTTGTAGCTTGTTTGTCTCAGCAGATCAGACTGCTGTGAATTGGCTTTCAGTACAGAAAGAGAACTGGGAGATAAACAGAGCTGAAAAGAAAGTAGCACTTCCACAACTTCAGCCACATCCAGCAGCAGGAGCAGCAGGGAAACTGCCAAGAGCCATAACTGTGACTGAGATGTTTCATCAAGCTGTTCAGTGTGAAAACACCTCATCCCTCCATGGTTTCAGCCAGCGAGTCTGCCTGGCTGATATGTTAAATTAAAAGGAAACAGTGTCTATGGTGTACATTAAAACTGCAGTATTAAATGCAAGAAACCACATACAGAATGAAGCCTTTAAATAGGAAGAGGATTTCTAAAGGAGCCACTAAGCATTGCTAAGTAGTCTGCTTGGGATGAAATTTCTGACACTGTGCGTGGCTTCTTTGATTTTTTTTAATGTGGGCTTTGTTGTTGTTGGTTTGGATTGGATATTTTAATAAATAATACCAGCTGTAATGTGTTACACAGGTTTTTTTTCTGTAGCACTGTAGCAATAGGCATCAGCTTGTAACTGTTGGAGAACAGGATCATTGTTCTGACTCCTCTAGCTAAACATGCCATGTATGCTGTAAATTGCCTTTATTATATGCTGCTTAAATATCTCATTGTCTGCTTTGCATACAAGCAATTTATTGCTGCTTATGTTCTGACAGAATGAAAACTAATGCTTAATTATGCATTGCCCTAGTAATGTGGTGTTTAGGGTGAATGTATCTGAATTAAATAAGGGCCATTAATAATGCCTAACAATTTATGATATATTCATTGCTTGATTTCAAATCATATAAATTAGAGAAGCTTATTTGAAATGTCACCAATATAAGATGGCTTTGTGGGAACACCTCTCTGTGTGCTAATTTCAGAATCATTACCAGCTGAGTCTTACTATTTATTCAATGTCCAGTAGGCTTTTATTATTCCCTTATTTGCAGTTTAATTACAACCTCTGTTTTCCTGACAGTGTGAATTCAATCCTCAACCTGCAGGAGCAAAATGAGTTGCAATCAGTCGTTTTTTTGCCTGAAAGCTTCCTTTTGCTTCGGCCCCCTCCCACCTGCCATGACCACTGCTCATGAGCAGCCACAATTTGGTGTACCATGTGTTTAAAGGGGCAATGCCAGTCCAAGGTTTTAATTATTCCTCCTCAAAGCTTGTGAGTTGTTGGAGGATGTTTCTGTCTCGCATAACCACGTGGGTTTATACGAATATCACAGAAGGTATTTGAATGAATTACTTAAAGGAAGGTTTCTGGGTCACTTATTAATGCCTTGTGTGTTTGAGTTTACAAAGGTTATTAATACACATGAGGTATTTATACATAATATGCATGGTTACCGTGCAACTAAAATCTTAGTCATATTTAAAACAAAGCGTTCTCTAAGGCTATTATATGGGATTTAAATTCCTCAAAGATACAGCAGGCATTGTCTGTCTCAGATAAAAAGACAAACTGCAGCAAAATTTTGCATTGACAACAATAATTCAGGGCAGTTAAAGGACGTAGGTTGCAGGGCTCAAAGAACTTTCTTTCTCAATATGATGCACATGCATTTTTTGCAGAGATGCTATACATGTGGGTTCTCACAAGTAATTGTAATTAAATAAATGTTTGATCCTGAGCCCTCAGCAACAAGTCTTCTTCTGTCCAGTGGGCTCTTTTTGCTTCATTTATGCCTCATGATTATCTCTTGTGGGAAATTGTTTCTTGCTTATGATTTTATTACATTCAGAAGCACTCCTTGGAGGAAAATGGGTACTTCTTGTTTCTTATGTAATTATTGCAGCTATTGTAACACAGTTCCTATTGTAATTGGGAATCTAACTTTCCTCTCATTTGCCATTGCTAAGGGAGCTAGCTGTGTTTAATGGGTAACATGAAGAGATGCACATAGTGCTTGTCAAAGGTATCACATGCATCTTAATGTTTTCTGTTGTGCTTGACTTTCAAATGCAGAGAATAAGAAGCAAAATTTTCATCTGAGCTAAGTTGGAAGGCTCAAAATGTTTTCTTTGCATTGCATATTTAGCATCTTTCAGATGTGACTGTTTCTTTGCACAGTGATGGCAAAGCAGAGAATTGATCCCTCTGACCTTTCCCTTTTCTTTTAGCTTTTCAAGAGCTGTTTGTGGGGGAGTTTTGGATATTGTTTCCTTCCCCCCCACAATGTGGTTCCAGTTTCCACTAGGATCTAATGACACGGGTATTCCTTTCTGTCTTGTGTGCATTTTCCAGTCTGGCCTCATCAAATCTAGCTGAAAAATGTACTATTGCACAAAGAACCAGACCTTATACTTGAAAGGTTTGAATTAATTAATGGTCTGTGCCAGTGGGACATGCCATTACTCAGCTGGTGTGCTATACCAAAGGTCATTTCTACTGTGTGTTCATCAGTTGCTTTTTTATTTTCCTCTTCTGCTAGAGAGGAATTCCCTAAAATATTAGAGAAATTACTTTTACATACCTCAGAGTTGGATGAATCTCAAAAAAAACCCAACAGCCAAAAAGTCTTAGACCCTCCCACCTCCCAAAAAAGCAAGCCCCAAAAACTCAGAAACAAAACCCCTGAAAAAACAAAACAAAACAAAACCCCAAACCTTCTGCTAGTCTGCTGGGGGTTTTCCTGATAGTGGGGATGGGGGAAGTGTGCATTCACATCTTGTAGGGAACTTCTTAGAAGTATTTTGGAATTTTTGCTTAAAGTGAAAGAATCTATAGGGTGTGCAAATGCAAGCACATTTGGCTATGTTATTCCACTCTGTAGATGACTCTTGTAAGGCCTACAGGACAAGTAAAACTTGCACAAATTTAACACAAATTTCAATATTTGCAGCACGAAAGCAAATATATAGATCAGCAAATTAAGAAAGCAAATGCACATGGAAATTTGATCAGTGCACATTTAAAAGCAAACTTTCTGTTCTGGATAGTTGAAGCTGTTTGAATTCAGCATTTTTGACAGAATGCAGCAGGAGATGTTCTTGGGATCATTTTTGTCTCAAATATATATGCATATAGGTTTCTATTAGCCTTCATTCAAGTTCAGAATTTGATTTGTGATCTGGCAATCTAAAAGAGAAAGTAATTCTGTATAAGCAAATCTAAAGTTTCATATCTCTGTGTAATATATCTACATGTCTCTAGTTTTATTTGTACAGCAGCTAGACTAGTTCTGCATCTCATGAACTGTCCTGTGGTTTCAGGGTGAGATTGATATACAGCAACATCAACTTTAGTAAAGAGCATGTATTTTAGATGTAGTGATTTTTGATCAGTGTTTTGTTATTTTATGTCATATTTAATGAGGTGTCAGCATGATTTATTAGGTTTGTACAGCTGTGTTTTCAAAAATTTACTGGAGTTTCTTCTTTCTCTCCTTTTGGAAGGAGGCAAGAGCATTCTCCCTACAACTCCAGAGCGGAGCACTTTTGGTCCATCCCTGACATTTTTCTGTTTCCTTTCTCTGCTCTGCTATATAACTGCCATGCCTCTAGAGCTTTTCAGGGCTTTTTGAAGAAGCATTCTGGAAAGTAAATTCAACAGATTTTACCAGGTTTTGTGTGGGCTGCAAGGATCTGAATAATAAAAATGAAACATGGCAGGTAACATTACCGTGACTTTAAAGTATTGAAAAGTAATGAGGCCACCTGACCTGCCTGTGTTGGTTTCTTTCCTCTGCTTAAGAGTTAAAAGGCTCCTCACTGTTTTCTTATTTTGTTTAACTTCAGTTCTGCAAAAGGTCATACTTGCAGGGAGTGCATTTTTTCCCTCCAGTATTTATAACCTATAGCTGCTTCAGTGAGGGTTTCTCCAAAAACCTCTCTTAAGCAGGAGAGCATTTACAGGCAAGTAACAGCTTCCTAGTTGGAAAACAGTGGTGGATAAGCAGTGCTAAGAGCCAAGGAGCACCTCTGTGTTGCCATACCCAGCCCCAGTGTGCATTGGTATTCATATAGAGTGGGGTTTCCCACTAAACCCTGTAGAAAACTGCTGAAGCAAAATGTGCTCTGCATGAGCAAAAAGCTTCGACTGGGGAAATGGAGATGCATGACCAGGGTGCAGAGTGCTGTAAGAACATAGGTAAAAGGATGTCATGGGTATTTGGTGACTGTTGTTGTAATGGGTATCTCATTCCTGGTTTGGAAGCACTGTTGCAAGCTAACTATTCTTTGTCTTATATTTATCATGTTTTGATTAAACTTACTAAAGGAGGGGTAGATTAATACATGCAGTAATAAAAATATGCCTACAAATTAGGTCATGCTAAAGTTGTCTACATTTTTATCCCATAGATGTGGTCAGAAGTGGATAGCGAATATATATGAAAAATCCTAATCTGGAGAATACTGACAATATTTATTTCAAAGCTAGAAAGAGTAGATAGTCCACATAAATCTAAGAAAATAAGGAGAACTTTAGGACTTACATGCCCATCTATTTCTAAGCAAAAATTCATCTGTTTAAATTGTTTGCCCAACTTGAACAATCAAAAAAATGCCTGAATGCCTTGACGTAGTAAAACTCACCTGACTTCTGCACTACTGTAAGAAATAAACCTGTGCTTATTAAGCCCAAAGTGTGTGTGTTCACCTGTATTCAAAATTTCACTTTATTTTCTATAAGTAGTTCAAGACACAGGCATGTAAGTCTACCTTGTAAGCTGCAAGGTTAAATAGTCATTGGAAATACAGAATTTGAATTCTCTTTGAAAAGCATAGCTCAGTTGATGCAGCAAGAACAGTCTGCTGGGATAGAAGACCACTTTGCTGGCATCCTCATTGGCCTTCCATAAAAAGTACACTCCAGGTGTGCTTTGAAGCACTCTTTTTTTCCTGAAACAAGTATCAATATGGAATGGTGTTTCTTCTCTTCTAAAGTGTCAATCTTGTGGTTGTGTTTAATCTGGAAAGAATAAAACTGCTTTCACATTCTTCTGTGACTTACATTCACTCCCAGGACATACACATAATAGTAGACTGAATAGCATTTTCATAATGAAGACTTATGCATCATCTTTGCAAAGGCATCAGCAACTAAATATATATTCTGTTTTCTCTAGATCAATGAACTGAGCCATGTTCAAATCCCTGTTATGTTGATGCCAGATGATTTCAAAGCATACTCAAAGATAAAGGTGGACAATCACCTTTTCAACAAGTAAGTACAAGTAACAATTTTGTGTAGAAGTGGATAGTGGCAGTGATATTTTTATGAAGTACTATGAACTCTGTTATTTTTCAGTGCATGGGACTGAAGTTTTGATGATTAAGTTAATCCTGTGATAAACATAACCATCTGTGCTGTTCTAAAAAGCAACAGCAAAGGTTGCTGGGTAGAATTTTTCCTCCATATGGTTTATTATTGCCTTATGAGTATCTTCGATATTGAAGGTGATCCTTTCTTGGTGTGATTATTTATGGCCCATATAAGCATTTGTTTGGGTGTTTTTAATGACCAATTAATTCACAGACACTTTCTATTAGATGTAATATCTTACCAAGAATGAGAATTTAAAGCATATATCAAATAAGAAGAATGTTCAGCTTTTTATATTCCATAATACAAAGTCATACCAATCAGATAGAAGCCTCAAAAATCATTAAATGTAATATGTATGTCTCTTAAAAATAAAATGCTCCATAAGCAATACATACAGACATATGAAACTATTAATGCTGGTTTGTCTATAACCAGTATTTTATTCAAGAATATATTTGGAAAATGGGAGAATTCAGCTACTTTGGGTCTTCTGCTCTCTGAGAAAGGTCAAAATAACTTTCCTCTTGTATAAATCTAAAATTAACACCAGGATATTAAAATTAGGCTTGAATGTGTCAAATTTTTTCAAAGCTTTGGCACTGTCAGTACTTTTTGGTGTCACAGGTGGTATAGTAATTCTTTTATAATCCAAGATTTCACCTTTGAATTAAATTCAGGGCCATGGGAAAGCATTTGTTTCTGTTTTGGAGTCCATGTTTCAAAGTTGTCAAAATATGGTTTGTGTTTATTTCATCGCTATGTTGTAGCTAAGGAGCTACAACATAACATTGTTACTGTTACAAGATAACAAGCTAATAAATATGTATACATTTATTAAACATTGTGAAGAAAAAGAAAATTATGAGACCAGATCTCATTGGAAAAAAAAGAAAGCATTAGAAGAGAGATTGTAAATCTTCTTATCCTCTGCTTTCTATGAACAGAATTGAGACTGAATACTCTAGAGTTACTAATTACGTATGCACATAAATGAAGTTGATTTGGTTTTATATTCTTTCAGAGAAAACATGCCAAGTCATTTCAAATTTAAGGAATATTGTCCAATGGTTTTCCGTAATCTAAGAGAGAGGTTTGGAATTGATGATCAAGACTTTCAGGTAAGTTCAGTTTGAAAACACTGAAACTGGTAATACATTAAATTAAAATTAAATAATGAATTAAAGTTTGTACATTTATTTTGACTGCAGTAATGCTGCAGTTGTGACCAAGCAGGCCAATGTGTTGAAATAAAGTCTGTTATTTTTGTGTAAGTTAGAGGAAAATAAGACTTTCTGGGTTTTTCCCCACCTGCAAGTAGAACATTTCTGGTTTACTTTTTGGCCTGCCCTAGCTGTCTCCTGGTTCCTACCCTTTTGCCATCTTTATTCCTTTATGTTTTCCGTTAGAACACGTCCCAGTCATAACCTACATTGTTGAAGCTGCAGGGTAATACCCCTTGCAATAGGGAAAAAAATGAATGTCTGGACATTACTGACAAGAGATGTTATATTCAGCCGAGTCACTTAGATAACAGTTGCTTCAGTGGTCTGTCTGTGTGAGATGTGGTTTCTGAAATGACCACAGCCTTTTTCTTTCCTCATGCTCTTTTTGCTTAGAAAAGAGTGACCTGTGGCCTGCCAGCTTCATCCTGCTTTATCATGCTTCATTTTCGTGTTGTTAAGAGGATCTGGAAACAAGTCACTTGCGTAAAACAGATAGAGCAAACCAAGAAATTGCTCTAGATTTGGCAGGGTTGTTCCACGCAGTCAAAGCTTCTTTCTGTCTTTGCAAAAGAAAGTCCTTGAACTCTGCTTCAGTCTGATTCTCACTGACAGTTCCCAATGCAGTGTTTCAGTCACAGGGATAATTCTTTCTGCAGTCACACTGCAAGATGTCCTGTCCTAAAGAATACTTGCTGTGTAACCCAGCATCCAATGCAGTGTTTCAAGTCACAGGGATAATTCGTTCTGCAGTCACACTGCAAGATGTCCTGTCCTAAAGAATACTTGCTGTGTAACCCAGCACCACTTCCTGTCATGCCTTTTGCTCTTTTAAACTATTTTGATGTGAGCTGCAGTTGTATTTATAGCCTCTCACTAAGATATATTAAGAGAGAATATTTCATAAATAGTTTTAAGTAGCTAAACCGATTGTACAAAATGCATTTGTCAAATAACACTCCTATTCTTGCTAATAGAGCACACTGAATACTAGGGCCAAAAGCTGCATCTGAATCCTTCAACAATTCTCTTTATCAGTTTTCCACATTTCAATATAAACTAATGTGTTAGAAATGCTTAGGTGGGCTAAAACATACTTGCAGGAGTGTAGATGGAGATAAGGTTATGAACCTCAGCATACAACCACTGTAACCTTGGTAAGATATTTTGCCAGTCAGTGGAGAAGAGGATTGGGTTGTTTTATTTTGGTAAAGCTGTCCTGATCCTATCACGTGATTTTTCATTATTCTGTTTACTGAAGAACTGTTTAAGAGGACACACACCAAGACTCAGGCCAACCATTAAAACACTTATATCAAATTACACTCCTGGTTCAGTTTTGCTGGTGCACCAAGGAGGATCTTATTGTTTGGGAAGTTATTTGATCCTTTTGTATGAAGATTTCCTTTTTCTTGACAAAGGAGGAGGAGCAGAGTGTCAAAGAAGAAGGACATGTGATTGCTGCTTGTTCTGGTTTAGGAATGGTATTCCTAAATTTAGCGTTCCCACTGAAACACCCCAGACCATGTGCCATTCACTCACTCCCCTGCCCCCTACCCGTGTGGCAGGATGGAGAGGAGAATTGGGGGCACAAAAAAAAAAAGGTAAAGATCACGAGTTGAGAACAATTTACTAGAAACAGCAATTAAATAAGAAAATGAACAGTAACAGCAACTATACTAATAACAGAGTGTACAAGGCAGGTGAGTGATTCACATGTGTTTGCTCACCACATCAGCCCAACTGGAAGGGGAACCCATCCCCATCAGCCCCCTCCATATGGTGTGAGGTGGTATAGAATTACCCCCTAGCATGTCCCTCCTGACTGCTGCAAAAGTTAACCCTGTGCTGGCCAGAGCCAGGACATTATCCACCCCTTATTCTATACCATCTATGTCATGCCCAGATCCTACACCTTCCAACTGTGTACACATAGCAAGATACACATATGTACATGGGTTCAGGCTACAATAGTCTAGCATCAGTCTCCACTCTCTGTTGGACTTGGCCTTATAGAACTGTTAAAGAGTGAGTGAGTTTCGCTGTCCACTCCCTGGCTCTCCAGTTCAGGAATCATCTTATGGATGGGGATCATGGAGTCTCAGTTGGTGCAGTAATGCTGACAGTGAATTGTTGTGGTAGCAATTGGTACCTGTTGTTCTTCAACCCTCAGTAGTCCCACAGGAGGAGGATCCTCTAAAAGACCAGGCAAGGTATTCAGTTGTTTAACTTCCTCTGTCTCCACAGCAGCTATTCCAAAAGCCCAACAATGCCCTTTTGGGTCCTTGAAATGCTCTCTCCTGTGCTAATCTATGCCATTCATGGTCAGACTCACTTCAGCTTCTAGTACAGTCAGCTGTTGGGACCCCTCTGTTAACCCAGAAATACAGATAGACTCTGCCCCACCATAACTTGAAGGCATCAAGGTACATTGTGCACCAGTGTCAAGTAAAGCCTTATACTCTTGTGGGTCTGATGTGCCAGGCCATCAGATCCACAGTCCTATAGATCCAATTGTCCCTTTCCTCCCCCTGGCTGGAGGCAGGGCCCCTCTAATCCTGATCATAAAATTCCCCATCAACGTCTTGTAGGAGCGCACTAGAAGTTCCCTCCTCAGGTTAACCCAGAAATACAGATAGACTCTGCCCCACCATAACTTGAAGGCATCAAGGTACATTGTGCACCAGTGTCAAGTAAAGCCTTATACTCTTGTGGGTCTGATGTGCCAGGCCATCAGATCCACAGTCCTATAGATCCAATTGTCCCTTTCCTCCCCCTGGCTGGAGGCAGGGCCCATCTAGCCCTGCCAATTGTACACATTGCTCACTGCCTGTAAAGATGATGAACTGGAGGTCTCTTCAAGAGGATACGAAGTAACAGCCCTTCCATTCTGTCTGAGGACTTGCCCACTGGAAACAGGAGCAGCATTTATCATTGAAGAATTTCCTGTGGTGGTTGTTCTTCCTTTCACATACCCAAGCTGCTAGGACAAAGGTGGGTTTTCCATCCATCTTCCTCATGTTGTCTCCATGGTCATGCAGGAGAAACCATAGGGTACCTTGTGGTGTATACCCTGTCTCTCAAGCAGAGGGATGCTTGCTCCTGATAGCAGAGATTCTGGTCTGTACTGGCAAGGCATGGGACACTTTAAATTGCTGGAAGTCCTTGGTCAGTCTTTCCACAGCCGAGATGCAGGCCCACAGAGAGGAAGGGAGATTTTTCTTCATCTTGCCAATGCTGGACAACCAAATAATCTACTGTTTGTTCTCCTTCTTTCCATGCCTTCACTGCCAGTGAGTGGTCATATGACAGTGGAGTGCTCCATAGAAACTTCCTCCACATGTCTTGTATGTACTGGACTTCATCTGGATCTGTCAGAGACTGTTCATTATTTGAATCATTATAAAGTACCTTCAGCACAGCTAATTCTCTCAGGTACTGAGTACCTTTCTCTATGGTGTTCCACTTGCCTAAGTGCAATGATAGATTATCCTTGAAAAAATACCTTTCCCTCATGCTTGACAGGAGTCACTGCCAGAGACTGAGGATTTCTGTTCTTTTCCCAATCCCCTTGTCAAATGGCCATGTCCTGGGACAGGGATCCCAGCTGCTTGGCTTTGCTACCCTCTAATTTCCAGCTATGGGTCACTCTATCCCAGCATCAGAGCAGCCAGGTTACAATGTGCTCCCCTAGATGGCAGTTGAAATCTTTTCTCATACCTTGCAGCTCACCCAGGGATAGGGATTGGGTGAATAGCTCTAGCTCTTCCTCCTGTTCTG
The DNA here is from genome assembly GCF_000695815.1 of Acanthisitta chloris. Taxonomy (NCBI): domain Eukaryota; kingdom Metazoa; phylum Chordata; class Aves; order Passeriformes; family Acanthisittidae; genus Acanthisitta; species Acanthisitta chloris. The sequence continues at coordinate 60,401 of NW_008675227.1, forward strand.
AGGACCCTACTTCCTCCTCATCCATCAGTAAGTGAATTGATTTTGTTTTGAATTTGTTCTTCTGTATAGGGGTGACTGCTACTGGCATGGGTTGTTCCTCTGGTTTAGCTGGAGTGAGCACAGTGCCTGTTGTTCTGCTTTCCTCCTCTTTCCCCTGAGCATGCTGTCTAGTATCGAGCAGTGTTTGCTATGTAGGAGCCAGGGCCCAGCATATTGCATTATTTTGCACCTGTCTGGAACCACCACAACATTTTCCTTTCAAATATTCTACCATTTTATCAAGGTTCTGTAGTTGTTCGGGGGTGAACTTCCAAACCACTGGAGGAGAGAAGTTCTTCAAAAACTGGCCCATATTCTCCAGCATTCCATGCCATTCATGACTGTCCACCTTTGGGGCAGATCTCTGAATGACTTTCCTAAAAAATCTCTTTTGTAACTATAAATATGGTGTGGAGCACACTGAGGAGACCTGGCAGACAGCAACAAGAGCATGCTTTCCTTAACATCCAAAGGAAATTCAGAATTCTCAAAAGCTGTTAGAACAAGCCTGAAGGAGGAAAAGGGGGTGAAAATTCATCCTCCCCTGTTCTCCCCACTGACTGGGTATGATTAATGAATTCTCAGAGGTAGCAGCCCAAGGTAAAGGCAGGAGAGCAACACTGAATACATATACCAAGTGACCCTCATTGCAATTGATGTCACCATGTCATATGCTGGTATGGCACAGAACAGCAACAAAGCAGTCCCAATCCCTCTCCCTGCTCCGAAAAAGAGCACCAAGAGGAGCACATAGTTCATGTACAGGAGTATATATGGTGTCAGGTACCACGACTAAGTGGTCAGACAAAGCAACATTGTGACCAGCAGCTCTGGACCTAACACAACAAATGCGTATTGCAAATTTATTTATTCTCTGGTCAGATCTGTTGTTATGTCAACCGTTTGAGCCCCAGATTGGACACCAGTCCCATGGCCTGAGATGATATGGAATAACCCCAGGATCTCAGTGTGCCCTTCCTGGCTGCTGCAAAAGTTAACCCTGTCCTGGCCAGAATCAGGACACTTAAACTTAAAACTGTAGTGTCAGTTCATGCTTGCTATCTTTTAGAATATGGGGTGATGACACTACTAGACACTGAAAGTCACATTTTATAAGGATATATACGAAGACCTAAGATGCTGTCATTAATTAAAACTAGCAAACTTGAAATAATAAAAAAATGCTGCATTCCACAGCACTGTGAAATGTTTCTGTCTGCAGCAGAAATTCCTGTTGAACTATGTTATACTGCTGTTTGGATTTATTAACAAAAACAATGATAAAGCAATGTTAAAGGACTATCACTAGATAAACTGTCTGTATTTTCAGATTAAACCCAAAAATACTTCCTTGTAGCTATGTGGTTAGGATTTTTTGACAGTGTAACCAAACAATCCAAAATAAGAAAATGTCACCACATCCTGTTTTTTGATACAGCAAAATTATGTATTCGTTAGAAAAAATATTTCAATGCTATTTAGCATTTAAAGTATATTTAGTGAAAAACAGAAGATAGTTAATTTTAACCCAAGGGAAGGCAATGTCTGCCCTCACTATAGGTTTTTTGCTGCAGCCCAAGCAATTTATTACTTAATTCTTATTCTACTGGACTCGTCTGATTAAAAGAAAAAAGAATTAAGTGCTCGAGGTACTAATTTATTTTGAACACACTTTCAAAATTTAATTATTTTTGCAGAAATACACACAAGGAAAATTCATGTCACCCCATGTGTAAAATAAGGATTATCCCCATTAAAAGTTGAAGTTGCTTTCATTTTAATGTTACAGTCTCTGTGATTTAAAACTGGAATCTAATTTGAAAAGAGAGATTCATTGCATATACATTTTTTTTCCCAGATCATCTTTATCTTCAAGGAAGTTATTCCAATTAATATTGGTTAAAATTATTGTCTTAGAACCAAACATGAATTGGAAAAATTCTTTGCAGTGTTAAACTAAGAGGAAGCTTATGGAAGAAATATTGAGTAACTTTCTCTGGATAGTTTTTCCTATATAATGATTTTCAGGAAGGGAATCCTAATCAATTGTGAAAAATGTCATTCCCATTATTGAGCAAGATAGGATTGGTTCAGATAAATAAACCCGATTACCTTGTTCATTAGTCAGACACATCAGTTTAAATCACAAAGAACATTCATTTTAAGTGGTTTTGTCTAGAGAATGTTCTGCAGATATCCTTGATGAGTTGTTCCAGAGGGCAAATAGTATTTCCTTATGAGTGTACAGTAAAAAAAAACTTACCTTATGAAAAAATGGTAGTGTATGCTCCAGTTAGTGGGATATACTCATTTTAACTCTTTACATCGTGTTTCTCACTTTGCACAGTAATTTCATGGACTGCTTAACACATAGACTTAGTTTGCATATGGAACTTCTCTTACAGAGATCTCCTTTTACCTCTGAAGAGAGATGTAAATCTCATGAAGTACATGGGTTTTTTCTACACATAGCCTGACTTCAGAGTCAGAGGAATTCCTTAAAATTGTCTATGATTCATTCCTTACAGGAAACCATTTCTAGGAATGTCAATTACAATTCCTGGAATGGACTTTCTTCATTCACATTGTGAAAACCAACTCCTTTTTTTGAGTAATTTTTGGTAGTCTGTCCTGCATTTGTCTGTCTTTTGTAGCTAGTTGGGCATCCCCAAGACATTTTTAGTACTGAAGTAGGATTAAAGTTTCATGGAGGTACAGGTGTAGTTGCTAATACTGAGTGGGTTGGGTTTTTTTGTAATTTTTTCCTTATGTACAGTAATGTGGAAAATATAGTATGAAGTTAGTGAAACAATTGAGTTTTATTCAAAGGTTGCCTCTAGAAACTTGTGATGACAAATTAAGTCTTCACTATAGGTTAAAAAGCTTTGTTCTTAAGCTAAAAAATATAATGAGTATTTATTGCATCAATTTAAAAACTGATCTGGCTGTTTTTTCGTAAAAGTGGGAACACAAGTGATGATCAGTCAATATGAATCAAAAGTGCATTTGAATGAGAGAAAAACTTTAAAACCATTTTAACTACTTACAAAGACTCTAAATTATGA
>NW_008675227.1:63527-69967 GCF_000695815.1 Acanthisitta chloris
TTGGATGTTACAAGTAAGTATATATGGATCTCAGACTGAAGATAATTTTTTAAGTGTCAAAATAATTCCACAAACCAGAGCATTAAATAGTGACAGATTTTACCTTGATAGGGTAAATTAGGTATTTTTGTTAGTGTTGGTTTATTTAATTGAAAAAGAATCCGTCAACATTGACAGGAAAATACCTGAGAGCATTAACTGTTTCTAGTAGAAAAGAAAAACATGGATTTGAAAACTGCTGTTGTAAAGTAAATCCCTCACTACATCACTAAATTAATTTTTAATTTCTTCATTCCCCCCCAGCTTTAGACATTGGTTCTGTAAAGGTTGTCCTACAGAAAGGTTCTCTTTTTCTTCAAAATAAATGGAGCAGCTGTTGTACTTTGACGTTTCTTTTCAACTTGATTGACATATTTTGTTATCTTAGAAAATCTGAGAGTACAATTCTGTCAGAAGAATTATAGGATTAGCTTCTGTAAACTGTAAAATTATGAGAGATTAACAGGCAGGCAGCTACCTTAACACCTCCCAACAATCTGGAGAAAAATAGGATCTACTACTGTTAGAAATGCTTCTGCTGCTGTTGCTCTGGAAAGGGAAACTTATTTTACTATGCTCCAACACATCTGTTCTTGGTTAAAGTTATTGCTAAATCCTACATCTGGATTCTGCTAGGCAAAATAGGAAGACTGGGTTCTTGCCCAGTAAAGTACAATTGCTCATACTAGAGGGCACCAACATCCCAGTGTGCCTAACGAGCCGTCTACTGGGGACAGGGGAGAGCACAACCCATTTCCCTTGAAGTTTTAATACTTGATGTAATATGAGACAGGCTCAGATCTGACCTTTTCTGTCCATAGGAGCAATTTGCAGAGATTCTCTGTACAGGACAAAGAATTCATAAAGATCTTTTAACAGATGGTCTGTAAGTTCTTTTTAATTTAGATATGCTTATTATTTCTCTAAGCATTTTTCCATATGAAAGATTGAAATCTAAAATTATAATTGTGAATTCATTCTTTTAAACAGTTTCCCTAATAACAAACCGTATGAACTCAGTATCTTTCACATCTTCTGGTATGGGTATCAGAGAGACTTTTTGGTATCTCTCGGAGCTTTCTACGAAGAAGGATTTGTAGTCCAGACTCCTAATGTGGCATCAGGAAAACAATGCAAGCTCTAGGTTCATTTTTCAGATGTCAGCCTTGAACATAATTTTCCTTTTAAGTATCTAAACTTCAGATCATCAAAATTCTTGTCTATCTGTAAATATCTTTGCTCATTTTACATGACTTATCCAGTCCCAAGACATCAGCTTAAGAGCTTAGAAACTATTTTGCAATCTAAGATGCTATGCTTCTTCAGGCAAACAAATATTAATCAGGGCTCTCTGCTGGTGCTTCTGCACTGAAATTCATGCTTCCATTTATTGACCCTTGTTTTGGGAAGGAACGTGCCACCTCTAGCATCAAACTGCAAACAGCAAGGGCAGCAACAACTATGTTATGAGTTGGATCTTATTCTTAATACATGATCTTTTCAAGTAATTTAATAAGATGCATTTAAAATCCTGGAATCAAGAACTGTCTTGAAGATTTCTGTGCTGGTCATTTTTGCATGTTAAGTCTGTCAGTGCATGAAAAGTTCTTGGGTTCATCTGTCAGATGAGATTTCTGCAGCAAAGTATATAGTTTGTGGATCCCAAATGGGCATTGACACCAAAATGTTTAGAACTTCTGACATCTTACTTGACATGGGCATAGGCAGTAGTGGTAGTAAGCTGTTGAACCAGCTGTAGTAACAAAAACTGTGGTGTTTGTAGTCTTTCCAGTATATAAAGTGATGGTATGTGTCTACATTAGTACATATGGCAAGAGAAATTTTAACTTCTGGGTTCTCTTGGTTTTCTCTAGAGAAAACATTTGATTTGCCTTGCTTTTGGCCATTCCTTGCCTAAACTGAGTATCATTCACAACTGGGCATTCAAACTAGAAAATAGTAATTTGGCATGTGCTGTGACAACATCAAAAGAATGAGCTGATGGGCACTCCCCAAGTTCTTACAGAGATAGCTGTTGAAAGGGAGGCATCAAGCCAAGCTTTGCAGGCCTGAAGGGGAAAGGTTCCCAGAAAAAGAGCCCTAGCTCTTTCCAAAGCAAGTGCATGCCTTAAGCTGACAGCTCCAAATCCAGATCCACAGTCTCAATAGGATAACTTGATTTAGGAAAGAATCTCATGTTTTATTCATTAAACTCTCATTCAACCGAGTCAAGGAAACCATAACCTTTCTCTTGGAAGGATAGCTCAGTACAAAAAAAAAAAAAAGAAAAGTTGGTGTTTCTCTTCTCTATGTCAAAGTTTTTCACATCCTTCACCACACTAATCACTCCCTGAATACAATTTGCTTATAAATGTTCGTAAGTGTTTGGAGTGTGTACACCCACATCTTAACAAGATCATAGAAGGGACTCAATATTTCTGATGGGTGTACCACAGGAACAGTGGTGTTCAGTTTTTGTCTTTTGGAGGTCCCATGGCATTCACCATAGGCCTTCTGAGAGCTGTGCTTGTGAGCTGATAGGAAATCATCGTGCAGTATTGCCCATACATCTGCCAAAGGCAAGGGGAGGTCATACCACTGAATGTGCTTCTAGGGTATGTTACTGGTCAGGTATGCTTTGCTCCAAGCCAGAATTCTTAAATGCTTTTCAGTGTCAGAGATCAGTGTTTCCTGATCATGCTTCCTCCTCAGTGTTTCCAAATAGGAACCTACTTGATGACAAGAATGCACCATGCCAGCATTCAAAATAAACCCAAAAGCCTTCCCAACCCGTCCCTGTATAACAAACCCAGACATCTCTGGGTTTGGTGCTTCTGTTGTTAAAACATTAGTGCTTTCTTCCCTCTAGAAGTCACTGACAAAATACTGTCCTGAACACCATCCCAGAAGTGAGCTGCTTGTTTCAAATTACAGCAAAGAACCTCAGAGCATTTATGTCAGTTATATGATCCTGTCTGTCTGATATGCTTCTTAATCAATAGTCCAGGTCTAATTCATCCATATCCATGATTCCTGAGGTCTTGTAAAAACAAAACAAAAGAAAAGGTTGTGGGGAACTGCAAGCTTGTCTTGATGGGAAGCTGTGCATGAGCACCACTGTAACTGCTGCCACCAAAGAACAGCCAGACCATGTGTACATCGCTCTCCAGCAGTGATGAACCACTGCCAGGCTTTGCTGACCTGTGATTTCAGTCATTACAGAGCATCATCTGTGCACTTGGTTTTGCCTATTTGCTCATGTGAAGTTTGCCCAGAGGCACTCTTAAACAGCCTGAGTTTTGATCTGATTTGTCTTCAGGGTACGTTGAGCTTGTGAAGCTTGTTTTAGTGTTCCGCAACTTTCAGATGAGATCACAGTGCCAGAAACCATTGTTTGCTTTTGTCCAGACATCGCAAAATGAGGAAGATTTAAATCAATGAGAAGCTGTTAAGCCAGTCAGTTTGAAAGATTACTGTTCTTCTAAACCTCTCCGTGCTTTACCACCAGAATTTTCCTATTGCCCTTTTTCTCTTTTTTAGGAAAAGCTCCGTCTCAATGACAATTTTTATTGGGTTCCCTTTTTAGATTAGTTACACAGAGTATTTGTATTACATCCAACACATAGTTCATGTGTTCAGAGTTTCTAAAATACAATCTTGTCTGCTAAAGTAGCAGTTAGAAAACAATGACATTTACGTTAGACGTGCGAAAGATTAGAATGAGCTAATTAAATTGACCTTTAAATCTCTCCACCCTCTTGGAGACTAGGGCTAATCCTTGGCCTCCCACTGTGGAGATAAAAATTCGTGCTGTGAACATTTTAAGCAAAGTGGGCAGAGGAGGAAGAGCCTTACCAGCAGTTTGTCTTTGAAGAGGGGGGGCAATACTTTGCCATTTATAAATATAGCTTGCAATTATGGTGTGAGTGGAGGGACAAGTTCTTCCTGTGCTTTAGTGGCTTTGCTCCATGCTTTTTCCTCACACAAATGGTTTCAATTGGAAAAAATAGCTCCAGACAGCTTAACTTGTTACTCTTAGAAACAAAGTCTCTCTGGAAATTAGCTTAGATTTTGATATCTGGTATTGGTGTAACTAGCATTATCAGTAATATCATTACTGTTACTAATTACAATAGGCTGCTATTTTTATTGACCAATGTGCAAGGTAAGAATAGACTTCCAAAGGATAAAGCATTACTTGGTGTTCTAGCTGGCTTCTAAGGACTCTTGAGGATGCCTCTTACAACTCTTACAAATGCCTTGATATTTTGTGTCTTTGGTTTTTAAAATGCTAATTATTTTGGAGCTTTATAGTAAAAAAAAAATTATGTAAATAGTAGATGATTAAATGACAACAATCAAGATTTAATTGTCAATGAGCAATTGACATTTCATGTAGTGAAACCTTACAGATGATGCAAAATCCATCCAAATGTCGAACTGGGATAAAAAAGCAAGGACCTTGTGCAAAACCCACTTTGATCTCTTGGCATTCTGAGCCTGTCCAAATAAGATGCCTTTTAATAGTCAGATGAATACATATATGGATTAAAAAAAAAAAAAAAGGAGTGCAGAACTGCAGAGGTGAAAGCTGTGTTCAGGGAGGTAATAGCTCTAAGGAGGAGCAAGAGGTCACAGAGGACAAAGCACAGCTAGTGTGAGCTTCTAACTAGGAGTAACTGCACCCTTGGGTAGATAAATTGGAAGGTATAAAATAAGACCACAAAGAGCTCTTAACTTTTTTTCTGACATCTGTGTATTTTATACCTGAAGCTAATACAATGTATAGTTCTGATGCTAGTCTTTGAAAACAGATATTGAACTTTGGATATAGAAAAAATACAGTAGTATGTGAGTATCTTTGCAGAGAAAGAATCCTAAATACTTGGGGAAAAAAATAAATAGGAATGATCAGAAAAGCAAAGAATTCAAATTCGAAATCAGACTCACATTTTCAGCTACACAAGTGATGAAATAGTAGAAAAACTACAGTAGTGAATCTGGGTCTTTTGAAGTTGGAAAAAATCAAGACTGCCTTTCTGGAATTTGCACCTTGACCAAAAGCAGAGATTGGAGTTCAGTTTAGGAACTGCTGGGTGAAATGAAATGGCTTCTATTGGGTAGCAGTTGTCTTGGATTCTAGTTTATAAAATTTTGTTGAAGGCTTCAGAAGAAGCTCCTGTGAACTTCAAAGAATTGTGTATCAAGTCCTAAGAGCACCTGTGGAAAAAAACCTTACCTAATATGTATTTACTGTAGGAAGTAAAACTGTGCAGATCCCTGAGAGTCTGGAAAAGAATTGCTGAGGGTAGAGTGGGTCTGTAGTGAAATTAAACAACCTTTCAGGTAATTTTCTAAAGAATATGCTATTCTTGGGTGAAATGCTGACTTGTAATTTAGATGTGCTGATGAACTTTTTTTTATCAAGAACTCTTTGGGAAGTTAAATATTAATAAGTGGTGTAGCTTTGTGCTTTTATTATTTTACCAGAAAATAATTCTGTGGTATTGGACAAATTCTTGTGATTTGTAGCTTCCCAGCACTGAAGACCAGATGAATATTTCTAATTGCCTGCTACTCACTGCAACATATTTGATTTTTTTTTTATATTCATTTATGTAAGGGCAGTGAGGTTTCCAGCCAGTGATTTATCAGAGGGAAGCTATTTGGGAAAGAGAGGGAATGTATGTTAAAGAGAAATTTATCTAGTAGAGGTATCTGTGAGCTTGGCATGTTAAATGTGTCTTCGGTTGTATAAGTAATTACACAAGTAATTTAGCATAGTCTTTAAGTGACCTCATGAAAGTATTCACACTTTAAAAGTACAAAACCTTTTCTTTCTCCTGAGACCAAAAAAACAGCAGGCACGAGATTAAAACTTCACAAATGAGAAGTGAATGGGGAATTGGCAGAACACGCACACTCGGAACAGGAGACTTGCAGCGAGTTGCTAAGTGAAGCTGTTAAGTGGAACAGGGTATGTGTGGCTGACAGATGTTTTAATTGTGCCAGAGGACCAAGGCACACCGTGGCAGAGTTGGAGAAGGCTGGGAAAATCTGTAGGGGACAGGGCAGTGTGACCCTTTTTTTTTTTAGAGTTTTGAGCTCACTAACCCTATCTTATATGCAGCTGATTTTTATTAACTTAATAGGACTACATGTTGTACAGCTAGAGACATGCCCTCCTGGTTTGTGGCACAATATGGAAGTGTTATGTAGTAGCAGTAAGTGATGGTAAAAGGGTTGTGAGATCATCACACCTGTATCTCTTGGCCGGTAAGAGTCAGACATTTATTTGTCTCTATTGAAAGGATATTCTCCCTGTTCTGGCTTTGTGGCTCATAGATCTGTGCAAAGTGAGGAGTGGCTCATTTCCCATCTGTTCATGTTCCACTTAGTCT
>NW_008675227.1:69981-116001 GCF_000695815.1 Acanthisitta chloris
AATTCAATCTGGTATTTGCCATGATCTATCTCTCTCCATCTCTCCTTTCCCCGTTTATATTTTCCTTTTGGAAGAGGGAGATGCTTGAGTTTCATTCTTCATTTCCTTCCTAATCCACTGTACTTCTCACCTAAGAAGGAGATATTGTTGCCAGGGTCAGCAGTGGGTGTTCCTTGTCTGGTTTAATGCTGAGCCCAAGGAAGCAGAGGAAAAGCCCTGCACTGCTGTCTTTAGGCAGGTTCAGTCAAGCTTCCAATGAATTTGTGCACAGATGTCAACAGTACAACTTTCTTACTTTTTGTACAAATCATAACTGAAATTTATTTGCGTGTTCTGGCAAAAGTTATCTGGATCTCATGAGCATTTTACTGTGTACTGCCTCACAAAACAGCATTTGACAGGAAGAGAAATGTCTATACAGTGTGTCCAGTAGCAGTCTGAACAACACAGCAGTACAACTCAAATAAATGCATATTTTCAGGCTGTCTGATGAGCACTGCTACGTAACTTTCTTCTTACTGTCTGCATTAAGGTAAAGTTGTTTGACTTAAAAACTTGGGTTAGATAACACCAGAATAATTTTAACTTTTTTACTTATCTAGATGTATCTAAAGTCCAATTTAAAAAGATAAATTGGACATCACATGTGTTACTGATATTTTTGTCTGAGGTTTCTTACTAGTTATGGGTTTATTAGTGGCTGTGTTTCATAGTGGCTTAGGTGCAGGACCTTCTTGGATATTTTGTGTCTTAACTTACAAGAGAAACATCCAATGAAGAATCTCTTCAACTCTAATATATGTACTATTAACTTGTTAGTATTTGGCTTCATGAAATGCAAAATGCTTTGATTTTTACTGAGCAGTCTGGGTCAAACAGCTAAGTTAGCTTCACCTACATCAAAAGGAAAGGATCTCAGTGGGTTTTAGTAGCCATATTGTTTCCTCTTTGAAGCCTCTAAAATGTTTTCATTTGATCCTTTCAGTGAAGTTGTTTCTTGATCTTACTTAATAATGATGATTTACCAGTGCAGGCCAATTCTTGCCATCTCTCTAATTAAAGATTCATTGTTGTCATCACCAGGCAACAGTATATGTACTTTACTGAAGACTGATTTCTATCTGTAAACAAATATAACTAATATAGTTGAGAGGTGGGGTATGTTGCTTGGTACCTGAAAGCTTTAGTTTAAAAGGAGTTTGAATTTTTCTGTTTACAGAAGTGAGTTAAGCATTGCAAATAAAACTGTCCACATACAAAACTCAGCCTTGCATTTATCAAGACAAGAACGTGGTAGTTAGTAGTGATCTGCACAGTATGATGTCATTAGATTTTTTTTCCTGATTTTTAAACCATACTTATTTAATAAACTTAGGCAAGTATCAAAAGAAGACAGAGTAAATAGTAATGTTAAGCATCTTCCATGTTCCACATGCTGTCAAAGTTCAAAGTAACTACATTCTGTATCTGAAAAGTGCATTATATTGAGAGAGTTATCACAAGAATGGGGAGTTAGTAAAAATAAAGTGTCCCAGAGGTTGTTTAATTAGAGGTTGGTTTTTATTAAACATGTTTAATGTTTAAACATCTGATCTTAAATTAATTTAGTAATGGAGTCAGGGTATTGTAGAGAGGACACTTGGGTTATCTGTGCATGTATGGAAAGATGCTGCTTAGCATAAAGTTGGTTGGTTTATTCTAACAAATTAATATGCATGTGGTAAAATGATAGCTGTATGCATTCTTAATTAATCTTGATATAGATAACTACTAATAAAATAGCCATCTGCTAAAAAAATAAATGCATCACCATTTATAACCCATTAAAGCATTAAGACAAAGTAAAATGCAGCTAAATAATTATCACATATGTATTATATACTCCTGTTAGCAACATTTTTGGTATGATAGTTGTATTTGCAAACTTAACTTGCCATTAGAGTTAGCAATCAGGCAGAATTAATTTCCATTAAGGAAAAAAACACTGCTGGAAAAAACAAGAATCTCTAAGAAGTCAGTGACTTTTCAAGGTTTTCTCCAGATGATTTAAAATATTACTTGATTATTTTCTATTTGAATCTAACTCGTTTCTGTATTTTTTTCTGTCTAGCCTGAACTGTAATGAAAGAACTGTGATAAAATGAGTACTAGTTGATTCATTCTCTTAGCCTAACAGCTGTCTGTGGTGATTAAATACCCCCAGGGATGGTGACTGAACCACTTCCCTGGACAGCCTGTTGTAATGCTCCACGTCCCTTTTGGTGAAGAAATATTTCCTAATACTTAATCTAAACCTCCCCTGGTGCAATTTAAGACCACTTCCTCTTGTTGAGTTGCTTGTTACCTGGAAGAAGAGACTGACCCTCACCTATCTACAACCTCCTTCCAGGTAGCTCTAGAGAGCAATAAGGTCTCCCTGAGCCTCCTTATCTCCAGGCTAAACTACCCCAGCTCCCTCAGCTGCTCCTCATCAACCATGTGCTCCAGACCCTTCCCCAGCTTCACTGCCTTTCTCTAGACACCCTCCAGCTCTGCAGTGTCCTTCTAGTAGTGAGGGGCCCAGAACTGAACCCAGTACTCAAGGTGTGGCCTCACCAGTGCTGAGTACAGGGCAGCGATTACTGCCCTAGCCCTGCTGGCCACGCTATTTCTGCTACAAGCCAGGATGCCATTGGCCTTTTTGGCCACCTGGGCACACTGCTGGCTCATGTTCAGCTGCTGTCAACCAGCACCCCCAGGTCCTTTTCTGCTGCACAGCTTTCCAGCTGATCCCAAAGCCTGTATCACTTCATGGGGTTGTTGTGACCCAAGCTCAGGACCAGCACTTGGCCTTGTTGACCCTCCTACCATTGGCCTTACCCCATCAATCCAGCCTGTCCAGATCCCTCTGCAGAGCCTTCCTACCCTCCAGCAGATCAACATTACCACACAACTTGGTGTTGTCTGCAAACTTATTGAAGGTTCCCTTGATCCCCTCATCCAGATTATTGATAATGATATTAAATAGAACTGGCCCCAACACTGAGCCCTGGGGAACACCACTGGTGACCGGCCGCCAACTGGGTGTAATTCCATTCACCTCCACTCTCTGGCCCAAGCTGTCCAGCCAGTTTTTTACCCAGTGAACAGAGCACACAGCTAAGCCATGAGCAGCCAGTTTCTCCAGGGTATGCTGTGGGAAACAATGTCAAAGACATGGCTAAAGTCAGGTAGACATATCCCCAGCCTTTCCCATATCCATTAAGTGAGTTACTTTGTTACAGAGGATCAGGTCAGTCAAGCAGGACCTGTCCTTCACAAACCTGTGCTGCCTTGGCCTGATCCCCTCATTGTCCTGCATGTGCCATGTGATGGCACTCAAGATGATCTCCTCCATGACCTTCCTTTGCACCAAGATCAGGGTGACAGGCCTGTAGTTCCTTTCAGGCTTTCTTATAGATGGGTATCACATTTTGTAACCTCCAGTCAACTAGGACCTCCCTGGTCAGCCAGGGCTGCTGGTAAATGGTTGAAAGGGGCTTGGTGAGCTCTTCTGCCAACTCTCTCAGTACCCTTGAGTGGGTTCGGTCCGACCTCATGGACTTGTGTGTGTCAGGTCATTGGCAATTTTCCCTTGGATTATGGAGGCTTCATTCTGCTCCCTGTTTTTGACTCTCAGCTCAGGTACTGGGTACCTCAAGACCAACTGGTCTTATCATTGATTGAGGCAAAGGAGGTATTAAGTACTTCAGTCAGTGTCACTATATTTCCTCCCACATCATATTCCGTCACAGGGTAAAACAATTCTGAATAAATTTGTTTTAATGAGTTGCTCCCTAAATACACCTATATACTAGAAATTTCTGGTTAATGATGGGATGACAGGAGGAAAGCAGGAAGAAGTTTGTTTTAAGGCCTAACACTTAGAAGTGCTTTCCTGTGTAAATAGTGTGGCTGAAGACAAAAGGAGACAGATTTAATTTAAAAAGAGCAATTGATAATAGGAATAACATGTGGAAGGATTGAAATCAGTAGTTATGTCTGTCCCTTTCTGGTCACAGAATTGGTAACTAAGCTTCAGCAACTGAAAAGTCCAGAGAAGCAGCATCTCCCATGTGTTGTGTCTCAGTGAAAACATTGCTAGCAAGGTATTTTGTTCATATCAAGTACTCCCAGGACTGAATTTCACTCGAATCTGAAAATCTTTTGATGAAGGATATTAAAATACCCTGAAGAGTATTTGAAATGTTGAGTTCAAATTTTCACATTTTCCCTTTTTTGCTTCAGAGGTTCTGTGGCAGACTAGCAAGTACATTTTTGCAGCTTTTTATAGGAAAACAACTGAAGTCTCCTGCCAGGTTAATTGCTTTCAAAGTTTATACCATATGGGTTACAGTTTGAAGACTAGGGTTCTGTGGGAAAAATATTCAGAAAAAAAAATGCAGAAATCTGTGGTTACTGCTTTATTGCAATAGTTAAACTCAGAATAATGCACCCTTTTCTGCTGGGAATAATAACGAGCAATTACCCAGTAGCCTTTATTATTACTAACTGAATTATAGCCTAATAACTTAGCAGTAGTTTAATTCACTGCATACACTAATGGTTACACATGCTTTGGCTTTTTTCAAAATTAAAAATAATTATTATGTTGCATCATATTTTCAATTTGTGATGAAGGCAGCTGAGTTTGCACTCTTTTTTAAACTTTTAGTCTTAGTTCTTCATCTGGAACTGTTAAATATATGCCTGGAAACAAAACCAAGTCCTGACTCTAGAACAGAAAAGGTTTCTACAGAGGATGGTTTCTAACACTAACTCTATAATTCAGTTTGAAAATGAATGGATTACTGGTATCAAGTGTAGCATTAAGAAAGTTTAATCTGTTTATGATACTTGTTCCCTTGAATAGACTTCAGTACATTAAAACATTTCAGTGGTGGAGTGGTGGGAATTTAATTTGAATAGGAAACATTTGAAAGCAAGCAAAGAAAACTGCTGTAATACTTAAATTCTCTTCTCTACTACCTTCAATACCATGTGATGTGATGGTGTATCAGGACTTACATCTGTTAAAACTGTCCATAAACCAACGCAGAGAGGGAACTGCATTGTCTGCACTGGTGGTCCCTAAAGCTTTGTTCTGATCAGTCTGGAAAAACTCTGGATTTATGAACATTAGGGAAGCACCCACATCCTTTCTTTCTCTAGTGAATAGAGGGGATAATGGAGAAATGTCTCTTTTTATCATAGACATTAGTAATGGTTCTAGTTCATTGTGCAAGCCTAGAAATATATTCATTTCTACTGTTTTTTAAAATATAAAGAAAACCAATCTGAATACCTCTTATTCTCTGAAAAGAAAAACCAGACAGCTCTTCTTACTTCTGTTGAGGTGCAAGTAATCTCAAACTTCAGTCTAAAAATGGCCTCTAATGTCTAGCAGTTTTTCTTCTAACTGCTATACAGTCATTAACTAATCTTCCCCTCTTAAGACTGTATGGAGCTAGGTTTATTTTACCAAAGGAGATACTGTACAATATTGCTATTTGCTTAACTCTAGATATGAAATCATTGGAATAGCTCTGGTACTAGAACTCAGAAATCTACCTGTGACTTTGTTTATGTACCATATCACATTGTCTCAAGAGTGAATCCTGCTCAGTTTTAACTATGGGTGAATCCTCTGTTTATAATTATTGTGGTGAAATGCAGTGTTCCTTTTGGATTTTTAATTACTGGATGTTTTCTTCCCAAAAGCTGATAATGTATACGTAACAAAGTGCAATAAATTCTCATTAAACACTGAGAATGAGTTTTGACCAACTGATGGGCAATACCTTCTTTTGTTCTCAGAACACATCTGAAATGATTTGTCAAGGTTCACAAGCACAGACTGTGAGGAGGTGCTTTGCAGAATTCAGCTCAGCGCAGATGTATTGAAAAAGATTTTAAAATAAATGTAAGATGTTTCTATTTGTTCTACATAAGTGGCTTTTGTCTGACTTGGTGCTTTGTTTTCTATCAATTGACAGAATTCATTGACAAGAAGTTCGCCCCTTGCCAATGATTCTCAAGCACGCAGTGGTGCTCGTTTCCATACATCTTACGACAAAAGATATATCATCAAAACTATAACAAGTGAAGATGTAGCAGAAATGCACAACATACTGAAGAAATACCATCAGGTAATACACAAATTTATCAAGGTGTGGGAGCTCTTCTTAAAGATTATGATGCCTATCGTTTTTAGGGTCTTAAAAGTATTAATTGAATAATTATGGAAAAAGAATCACTTCAGATTTTTTCCCTTTTGCATCAGTAATTTTTTGCATGTCTGCAGTTCACAAGGCTGCACTTGTCTATGGTAGCTTTACATAAAAAGGTAAATCTACATGATACAGAGATACTAACTTGGATGCCATAAGCTCCTTTGCTGTACTGGGAAGAGGGTCTTTCAGCTAGTGGATGCCAGTCTGGAAGCTATTCCTGGACTTGCTTGGAGAGAGATATCTGTGCATATGTGTATGAATGGTGCAGGTGTCCCCATTCTTACTAGTTTGTTCACTGAATGTTGTGTGTTTCACTAACAACAGATTTCAAACAACTGAAGTTGTATGAGAAATGAAAAGTTGGATATAATTAATGTAAAATTCCTACTAATAAAAAAAACCCAGGTTTTGACAGTGAATTTCCATAAGCAACAGGAAAGTCAAAAGTGAACAGTGGAGATCCCTCAAATCAGCCTTAATAGCTGCCATACTGTACTGGTGTCTAATTTGTCTGAATGATACAGCAGGGACAGAACGTGGGAAATACAAGAAGCCTTAATAAAATCAGTGCTAGTTTTCTTAGCCTCAGATATGTTTGAAGCTGCAGAAACCAGAAAAGTCTCTAAAAATCACCTAAAATATGCTACCCAATAGGAGGAGGGGTTTGTCCTTCTTTGGATATTCCTTCTCACTTCCATGGCCCAGGATTTCAGGTAAAGACAAGGATATTTGGGGCTGGGGATGCTTTGTTGTCATGTGGTTTATTTTTTTGTTGACAATGTTTTTGTTTGTTGCATTTTTTAAATACTGTTGCTTTTGTAAACCCAGTTTTGTCTTTTGATGTGGAAGGGAGGCAAAAGTATTCTTTCAGGGTGCTTGGGATTGAAGATATTGCCAATCATCTTTTGGATATCAAAGGGAGATCTCTGAATACCCTTCAAGTCCAGAGTAGCTTGGGAAGCCTTCAGGAAGTTACATATGAGCTCTTTTCTCTCTCTGCATGTTGTTCTTCTGTTTAAATAACATGTAGGACCACCGTGTGTTTGTTTTAATGTGAATAAATATCATCACTATCAGAAATATTCCTAAGACATCTTCTAATTATAGTTTTACCAAAGATAAATTTTAAACCATTATCTAATTTGGGGTTTATTTTTTATGAGAGTTTTCAAACTTGTAATTTTAGGTTTGATCTGAAAGGGTTTGATCTATGAAGCAGTGCAGCAGAATTAAAGTTTTAGTCTGTTTCATATTTGGCATTAGAAGCTAGTATTAATGATCCAGATTTTGAGACTTAATCCAGCTGAAAAGTCATTTTGCTTTTCAAAACAGTAATCTCCTTTCAAGAGTGTCAATGAAGATAGTGCTAACATGAATGAACTTAATAATTTGGAATCCTTTTTCATTAATGCTTTCCAGCTTCAGGGTTCATAATAGGCTAGATTACAAGAAATAATGATCTGAAAGTTATCTCTACCAGGCATCTAATTTCACTTTATACTGGAAAAACATTCATATTAGAAAGCTCTCATTGGTGCCTCCAAAAGATTCATAAAGACAGAACTTGTATTTCTTTTTGTCTCAGGACTTAAAAGCACTTTACAAAACCATAAATGCAGAAGCACTCAAGTATAGAGACAGTTTAATAATTGGACTTTTTAATGAAATAAATTAATTTCAGTATCTTCAGCAATGTACTGAACAAAATCTAAATTAAATCCCAGTAGCTCTGATGATGGCTGATACAGTGTCCTCTGTGTTGCTGCTGGAAATGCTTGGCATCACTAAGTACAGCAGCTTGTCCTCCTATTTCTCTAGAAGTTTTTTGGACAAGTGAAGCTTATCTTCACCTTTTCAGAGTCTAGAGAACCCACTGTCCTTGTGGAAAAGTATCTCCTTGACCAGGTCATCCCACACAGATTGGCCTTACACTACCTTTCTGCTAATGCAATGCCGGATATCACCCACTGGCACTTGAGCTCATTAATGGCCCCTATTGTTGTTTTGCTTTGGGCCAGCTAGCTGTCTCCAGATAATTCTGGGCAAGGATAAAGGTATTCATTTGGCTGAGTTACTATTCCTACTTAAGAGTTTGAATATGAACATCCTTTTTTAGAGGTAAACTTAATAACTTTCATGTGAGTCATTCAATTCCATTCCATTCCAACTAGAACTGATGCCAGAAGACAGTCCAAGACTTGTCTAATTCACTGGTGTGGATGTAACTTCATGGTTCTGTAGGATGGCATAGCTGCAGTAGTACAAGACTTTTCAGATGCTGTACTGGTACTCCTGTAGAAATCTTTGTCAATAAAACAATCTCTTGAGTTCAATTTTATTTCGTCACACTCTCTTCTGCCAATAGAGGAAATGTCAAGTTCCCTCTATTGATTTACATACCTTACTGTCCAGTATCTTCCTTAATTGTAGTAATTACACACTAAAGTAGGAAATAGGGGATTTTTAGGGAAAAGTCTGCTTGTTAGCTTTTCTCCAGTTTCAGTTCACTGATTACCAGCAGCACTCACCACATACGTAAAAATTTCTGGTCCAGCTAAGTGTGCTTCACAGCCCAGATGTGATTGTTTGGGACTGGTTTGGGACTTCTGATGCCATGCCCTTGCAGCATTCCCTGTGCCAGGCTGCTCTGGATTTGAAAGGTTCAGCCTTCCAAGGAAGGAAGTGTGCAGTCATGTTTAGACCCAGTTATGTAGTGCAGGGATCATCCTGGGAAGAATAACCTTTCTCAGGTGCACGAAGGCTCGGGAGGTGATGCATGTGAATTTTAGAAGACTGTTTTTCCCTTGTTAGAGATCAAATACCTGCAAAGAAACTGAAGTTAGATGATCCATCCATTAGGAAGAGTGTCTTGTAAACCTTTGATATCTTGCACCCTCTTTCACCTGCCCAAGAAGGCAGTAATTATCTTCCATTACTTCTGACATGATTATGAGTGAAATTCATGCCGTTTATGACAGATCATCTCTTTCAAGTTTTGTTTTTTCCTCTCTGTAAATTTGTTCCAGGTTCCCTCCCCAGGTCGAAACTCTGAATGAGTTTCATTTAAACCATAATATTTACTCACCTGTTTCCTTTTTAAGGCTAACAACTCCAAGCTGATGGAGTCATTCTAGACCTTGGAAATACCTATGTCCTTGCTTAGTGACCAAACAAGCCTTAGGAATTGTTTTCCAAGACTGCTTGAACTGCCTAACAGTAGATACCAGAGGACAGCTATTTTGAAACAAAGGATACTGGGGAGAGGACCATGGCAAGTCAGAAGTCTGAAACACTGGATATGTCCTTCATTCACCGAAGTAGTTTTCTTCTCTGGCATTTGCAAAAAAAAAAAACCCTGTCATTGTGCTTGCACCTTTTTGAACTAGAAGGCTGTCAAAGAGGCATCTGGGAGTTTGTGTGGGCAGCAGAGAAACATAGCATGGCAGTTTACCCATGAACCTCCAAAAGCTAATTCCAAGTACCAATGATTTTTTTGTGAAGTCGCCAAAGGGCTAGAAAGAGACCTGCAGACTGCCACTGGAAAGTAGAAATAAAGGTAATTTTATAAGTACCTGGAGATCATGGAGGCATATAGTCCACAAGCTCATCTGGCTCTTGCAGTCCTTCTTCTTTCTGTCTCTCTGAAGGTGTAATAATCTGTCTGTTCTTTGGAGCTGTGAGGAGCTGAGGTTATAGTTACACAGTCTGTATACTTGAGTGTTTACAAAAGAAGCAGGAATAATTCATAGCCTGTAGACACTTGTGAGCCTAAAAATCCCAAGTCTAGATTGGTATTCTTAAATCGTCAAAGATTTGATGATTTTGATCAAAGATGATTTGAGCAAAATCCAAGCCTAAGGCTACATGCTAGAAATGTGTAAATAACTAAAAGTGAACTGGACTTAAAGGAGTGTCAGAAGAAGTTACTATAGAAACAGCCTATGAGTATATATAGCAATTCCAAATTAAAACTGTTGAATTGTAAATAATAGTCCTGACAATTGTAAATTATGCTCACTATCCAAAATTATCAGTTGCATTCATTCATTTACTCTGTCTGATGTGATACCTTTTTTTTTTAGTGGCAGTCAGGCCCACAACCTCAGACAGATGGTGAACACTTCAGTCGAAACACTGACACTTTCTGTCAACTCATCCAATGAATCTGACGCTTCTAGTACCGAGTAGAAACACTGGAGATCATGATTTTCTTTTCCCAAGTTAAAAGAAGAAAAAAAAAAAACCAAACCACTAAGCAAATGGGGAATAATGTCTTTCTCCATGGTTAAAGTTGCAAAGTGTCTTGTTTTATATGACTAGACTGTGAAGTCCATCATGCATGGATCAGCCCTCTATCTGCATTTGAAAGATGAATGGCCTAGAGCATGAACCAGCTAGGTCTGGAAGTCTTGTGGAAAATACAGAGATATATATATATATGACATGTTAAGTTCTTCTGGAGTTCTTATGTGAATCTCCACGCTAGTCAGTTTCCAACTACTGTATTATTTTCTGATCCATAGTGTGCAATGCTCCTTTCAGTCACATTTTAATGATAATGTGCAATCTGTTTGGGCTGCTTGTATTTTTGGTATATGATCAGTAATTAGTAGAACTGTTCTCGCTGCTTTTAGGTGTTACTCAGCTGAACATCATTTACTTATCAAATGCACTAGAACCATTGATATGCTCAAATGGGTCAGACTTTCAAATATTAGAAAAGCTGTTGCTGTTTGGGCTTACAGATGTAGTTGGACCATTTAAAATTGTGCAAGTTAATCAAGCACATTTATGTTAAATACTGAATGGTATTTGAGAGCAGAATCAAATATCCATTGTAAATACCTCCAAATGTAGTGCAGTTTGGGGTTAAACCTATGCTCCTGACCCCAAGAGCATGGACCAGAAAAATGGAATTAAACCTACTGCTCCCTTTGGCAATGTTAAGGGAGAGTTCAGCAAAGTCATCTGTGATGAGTACATTGCCAGGATTTCACCCTGTGTTTAAGGAATGAGTAATATCCTGCTCCCTCCTCAAGGAAAACTTTTTATTTCAGCATATATTCAAGATATGTTTGGATCTTTCTCTTGGATATATTGTCCTGTGCAAAAAGTTTATTAATTTATATGAAATACAGAATATACTATTGTAGGTATTCCTATATATATGTAGATACTTTCTAAATTACAAATATGATTTTCAAGGGAAGAAATATTCCTATATATATGTAGATATTTTCTACATTACAAATATGATTTTCAAGGGAAGAAAGCAGTGACAGTTGAGTAAAATTCTGAAGACAGATGTTTGAGTATCTGAAATGTCAAAATCAAGGCACCCTGCCCTTTCCAGTGACATAAACTTGCTTTAAATCTTAAGTGGGTGTAAATTGGTGTAAAAGTGGAGTCCTGAGCTCTTTGAGACAGATGATGGGCAGGGTAGAAATTTTTGAAAATAAATTAAAGCAATTTGAGTGTCTCAGATAAACCAACACCTTTTGAACACTTAATTTTTTCTTTTTCATTAAAATGGACTTCAAAAGAGATTCATTATTCCTCAGTACTGACATGCAGGTAACTTTAATAAAGAAAAGAAACTGAGAAGCCATCTCAAAGCAGGTGAAGAAGAAGGAGTATAAACCTTCTAGTATAAAGGTACTCAAGAATGCAGGTACTCTTTAGGTTTTCTATAGGCAGCTGTCCCTGTCGACTGCACAGTTCTCTTCCCGACACAGGTAATTGTATGCAGAACTGACACCTATTGCACTGCCTGTTTGTCTCCCTGGCAACCAGCAGAAATAGTGAATAGTGGTAAAGGAGAGGGACTGCCCATTTACCAGAGGCAGCAAACAGTGGAGTGATGGGGAAGTGAATGGGAAGAAAGGAAAGAATAGAATGAACAAAAAAGAGGAAATGACAGCATAAAAGAAAACAAAAGCAGGAAAATATATTACCTTAGCTGCTGGAGAGTTAAAAATATGAAAGAAACAGGCAATCAAGTGAAAGGAGTGGGGGAAATGTAGGCAGTAAGGTGAAAAAGGGGGAAATTGCAGCAAGAGCAGGTGCAGGTTCTGGGCTACACAGAAATCAAGGAGTAGCACAAGGTTGTTGTGTGAAAGGTAGGAGAAAACATTAAAATCATAAATAGGTAGAAAAACATTACTGTGGGCTAAAAACAATTTTTGTCACAGAATTGATGACAACACAGGCTGAAGAATATCCCAGAAAAGAGAGCAGGGACTAGGTGTCTAGGAATTTGCATTGACATGGGCTGGCATCGAGCTGCTAGGTTTCTAAATCAGAGCTATGTTCAAGTTTGTGTCATCCTCCCTCCATGTCATTACTTGCACAGGTTATCAGTGTCTTGCTTCCTCCCAGCGTTCCCCTCCCCTTTTTCTGCATGAGCTGTATCTGTATGTATTGCAAAACGAAGGGAAAGGATAGGTAAAAAGGCAAAGCAAGGCAGTATAATGCATTATTATTTAAAGACAAATGTGCATGAAGGAGGATGTACATGTAGTGGTGACCCTGATTCTCTCTATGTCCTAATGTAATAAGAGATGAAGATTCCTGGGAGATTTGCAAAGAAACACAGTTGAGAAAAGCCTTTCAGCCAGTTGCTTGTGAATATCAAGAGGCAGCACAGAACACAGGCTCTGCCCTTTGCTAAGATAACTGACTTGTAAAGCAGCTTTGATCTGAAAAAACAGGAGAAACAGAAAAAGTAGAGATAAGAATGTGTTCTTTCTCCTCCAAATGGGCTACATTTCACCTGCATCCAATGGGCCCACTCTTCCTGTAGGAGAGGTGACCTGAAAATGGGCAGGTCTTTAGCATGGTCGTTAGACTGAATTGCAGAAGAGCAATATTCAAAAGGACCACACAGCCACAGCCTGGAACTGTAACTGAAAAACATATTGCAAGTCTTTACTGACAGATGTGAAATTTCATAGGCAAATATCTAACTACACAAAATGGCAGAATGGACTTGGAGGCACTGGCTCTCTTGAGACCTGGTTTTCACCAGATGTTTTCTAAATTTTTCCTGTATTTAATATATATATATATGTGAGCCATCGATGCTATGCACAGCACTTTTCAGAAGAGATCAGCACACACAGTGACTCGATTGTAGCAGTGCCAAGTATACCTGGTAGCACGTCTGCACCCCAGATAATCACATGTGGTGATAACACTGAGATTACACTGCACTTGGAAGCATAAATAACACTGGGCTGAGTCTGAAACAACGTGAAGTGTGAGGCTGTGAATCACAGGGCTTGTATATGTAAACCTGTGTACTTCTTGAATACTTCAAATGAAGTTACTTTCTTACTTGGCTTACTAGAAAAAAACAGCTTTATACACCCTGAAAATCCCTAACTTTCTGCTGTGTGCTGTAGTTTGGCTAACTGATCCTTGTGATGTATCACATAAGTACCCAATGCATAATTTTCTGTGAAATTATTAGGGTACAGGAAAATGGCAATAAGTGGAATATTTATAACTGAACAACTTGTCAATCCCCTTTTTGGGATTCCACATTTCAATGCATGTGTACAAAATACATTGGTGGAGGCTCAGGGGAGACCTTCTCACCCTCTGCAACTCCCTGACAGGAGGTTGGAGTCAGGTGAGGGTTGGTCTCTTCTCCCAGGCAACCAGCAGCAGGACAAGAGGGCACAGACTCAAGCTCTGCCAGGGGAGGGTTAGGTTGGATATTAGGAAGAGATTTTTTACAGAGAGAGTGCTCAGGCATTGGAATGTGCTGCCCAGGGAGGTGGTGGATTCACCATCCCTGGAGGTTTTCAGGATGAGACTGGATGTGGCACTTAGTGCCATGGGCTAGTGACCACAGTAGAGTTGGACTCGATGACCTTGGGGGTCTTTTCCAACCTGGTTGATTCTATGATTCTATTCTATGGTATTTCTGATTGCAGATGAGGATTTGAAAGAAAAAGTTGAGCACAAAAAGGACTATCAGTTTCTTGTCCTCCCCAATGTCCAGAATGTTTTTAAATAATTACATCACTTGCCATTCAATTTCCTTAATGAAAGTATCCTAATGAATGTGTAAATTTGTCACATATACGTTTGATAGTTCAAGCATGATTGCTTTAATCATGATATAGCAAATTGTGGAACTAACATATAAAAGGGTAACAGAGGGTCAGAATGTTGTGCATTTCTGAATTAATGTTTGCAAAATAGGGTTAACTTTGAGAAATAGGAACACTGAGTTTTCACACAGATCTGACATAGATGTACTTCATGATTCAGTCTTCACTGATGTCAAATCATTCCACATATTATGTCCAAGGGGAAGAGGCGAAATAGCAGAAACCAGAATTTCACCCTGTGTTTTTCAAGAAGAGACAAAAGTAGTGTCACTTCTTTGCCAATAAATTGTGTGCATTGTTATCTTTTAGTCATCCTGATAGCTTATTAGCATTGCCATGGGGAAGCAAGAAGCTAATGAGATTGGAAAGGTTCTGCTCTCATTAAGGAATCTTGACGTTGCATTTATACAAAAATCACTGAGAATATAGGATCATAAAAAGTTTCTTACTAATTTTCAGCTTTAAGCATGGGGTTCAAGAGAGCTCAGAAAATCATTTTAAACCTGTGCTGCACAGTTGGTACAATGTGTCAATATACTGATGATACTTTACTTTGTTAATAGTAATATTGTCCTCGTGCTGTGCACAAAAATGGAAATTGAATTAACAAAAAAATGATGGGCTGTTTATTACAACACTCATTTAAAAAAGATGGGGTTTGTTACTGCATATAAGGACTTATAACTGTGTTAACTAAGTATTGCAGTTTTATTTAGCAAGTCTGTTTGATAGAATTGTTTTAATGTTCTTTTTAGAAACAGTTAACATAAAGGAGTGAAGGTCTTTTCTTTCACTGAAATTTAGCACTCCTGTTAAGCATGTACTGGCTTATTTTCTAGGCTCACTTTTTTTCCAGCTGTGAGTGAGAAACTTCAGGAAAACATTCCTAAAAAGCACCTTGAGGTGACTAAATTGCTACTTCCTTTATATCAAGATGGACAAATTGAAAATCTGCCAACCACAGTCACCAGTGCAAGTCCTGCTGGACTCCCACCCAAACAGATGACACGTTTTGCCTCCTCTGTGATGCAGATATGGGGGATTGATAGTTTCAAAGGTAGGAAGTTCTAGACCAACCTTGTAGATGATGAAAGCAAGTGGCATTCCTCCCTGTTTCCTTTGTCTCCCCATCAGAATAAGAAATGCTGTCATGGGAAACACTGAAATCATTTTAGAGGCTTTTTTTTAAAACTGCAATGGCATGAGTGTCAGCAGTCAGCAGCAAGTAGATAACAAATGTTGCAGCACATGGTCTGCTTTGAGAAGGTCTCTTAGAAATCTGCAAGAACATGGCCATGGCCCTTTTTATCAAGCGAGGAGCAGTACTAGCAGAGCATTTCATGTCCTGTGTTGCATGCTCATAACACAGACCTTTCAGAAGGCTTTGTTTGCAAAATATGGAAATGAAACAATAGCATTAGCAAATGGCTAACCCTAAGTTGCTAATAGGACTTGCTTAAGCAGCTCTCATTAATGGCCTGTGCTGGTTTGAGCTGAAGTAGAGTTAACTTTCTTCCCAGAGGCTAGTATGGGGCTGTTTCTTTCCTCATTGCATAATACAGAACAGTTTGGGAGAGGGTTGTATGCTGCTAGCCAAAGAATTTATTCTGTGGTATTACAGTGGGCATGTTGCTCCTGTTCCGTTATTGGCGTTGCTGTTTTATGGATGGGTATGCTCAGGACCAGAAGGGTTGAAATCAGAGACTTAGCAGTAGCTAGGGTTGAAGAGATGGTTAAAGTGTCAAGACTGTGGCACTCAGAGCTGAGAGGAAGGGCAGGGGGTTATTAATCTGCTAATCGAGATGCCTAGCTGGCATTCCTTCACATGGCACAAACTCAGTGATTTCAGATAAAGGTTCTGCATCTCAGATCCCCATATGGAAAACTGGACAAAAGTATTTTTTTTTCTTCAAATGCTGTAGTTAAAAGCCATAAGATTAGGAATGGCTGGATCCGTTAAAGTGTTGAGTAGCCTAAAATTTCTGTGACACTAAACTGTTGGAAGCTAGATTCATTTGTATCATCCTTGCAGAACATAATCATCTTAGAGAAGAAGTCACTCAGTAAATGTTTTTATAGTAACGACCCTTCCCACTTTCTATAAACCTTTAGAAAAGTACCTACCTTTAGGATAATGCCAAGTACTTGATGTTTATAACAAAATAATCAGTGTAGTTTGACTAATAAGGATTAGTACTTTAAACAGCTTTTCTGTAACCTCAGCATTAATAGTTCTTATTTCACTTTATGATTGGATCTCAGAGAAACGATGGATGGTCAAAATGAGTTGTGTGTCTTGTAATGCATTATAGCTGCTTTCTGATGTTGGGAACAGCCCTGGGACTGAAATCCTCAAATAAGGGAACTCCAACTTCAAACTTCTGTATCTGTTAAACACAGAAGTCTTCTCAGGTGCAAACTGATCGTTCTTTGTGCACTGCTCAGGACTGATATTGCATTTGTGGCCTTTTACTGTCAAACTTTTGTTTCTATTTTGTGGCATACAATTGTATTTCCTTCCTAAGGTTCTGATTTGCATTCACTGAGCCTCTGCAGCACCTTAAGATGTTTTGCCCATTCATAGACAGTTTGAGCTTAGAAACGCTTTGCTATGAACTGGCACAACTGCATCATGATTATGTGTTCTCTGCTTCAGGGTTTGAACCTCCAGTACAGCTTCAGGCCAGGCAGAAAGGAGTGTACAGCCCAAACTGTGCCAGCAAGATGTGTCAAGAGTTGTCAGCTAAAATTGGGTTCAATTCACATTCAACAGTTTCCATCTTTGTTGTTCATTCCCTTTGTTTCTTGGACAGGATTGTTTCTTAAGTCTCTCTATTTTTATTTTGCCAGTTAAAAAGGAAAGTCTGTCTGTGACATGTGCAAATTCCAGTATAAAGTTAGTGAGAGAAATTCCTTAAAATTAACAGAGGGGCCAAAAATTACAAAATCTCCAGGGTTCCAAGAGCTTTGTTAGATCATTGGTTACCAAATACTACCTACCTTTGTTAAACAATCCAAACAGCTTATTCAGTTAACTTGTTCTAAATTCTTCTGAAGTCTCTGTTTCTAACCAGGTCGCTGTGGCACTAAAGAAACAGCAGCTTCAGTGTTCAATGAATATTTAAAAGCTACTCTGCTTTAGAAGCTGACTGTTGGTTAGATTTCATGTTTCCTGTTTAGGGCCTGAATTTTTAAAGTTTCTCCAGGTTCCTCTGTTTGAGACTTGGTCCTAACAGAAAGAGGGAAACCAGTGAGTCCTTTTCTGATTTGCATCATTGTGGCTTAACTTTTCCTTGGTTCCACAAAAAATATAAGTGGATGTGTTTGAGTAGGGTTTTAGGATTAATACAGTATGGACATTTTTATCCTGGGAATAAAAATTCATTCTTCAATTATTCTCATCATCAGTGTGTCTGTGCTTTTTTTTACTTCTTCCAGTGATCTTTCCAGTTGAACAATTAGTTGTATGGCAAGTGATCAGAAAAAAAAAAAGACAGGTTTCAGGGGCAGGTGGCAAATTTTTTCAAGGTTAATAACCCATTTGTAATGGAATATGGTGACCTTAAGGAAACAATGATTCGTAAATAAAACTATACAGGGATCTTGCACTTCACTGCTCAGCTCTATTGACCCTGAAATGCAACCACCACAGAGGAACCAGCAGAAAGTTGGTGATAATAAATAACATCCCTTGCTGGTGACACCACCATAAATGTTCATCATAATAAACAGATATTGAGAATGGAGAAACATACAAATTAAATGCAATCTGGAACAACATACAGCAGTGTGATGTTTGAAAAAATTGTGAGTTTTGACATCAGTACCAAATATGTCCCCTGCTTAGGTGTGCTTTTTGGACCATAAGCATTGAAAGGTCTGTCAGTGGAGTCTTTCTATGAGATTGTCTATAGAAATCAAGAGTTATAAGTTAAGCAGGTCAAGATTTTAATTTTTAAACACTGGCCTAAAAGCAGGGTAACCTCCTGATCAAAGGGTTTGTCTTCGCATGATTTTTCTGAAGATTTTTCTCCACACAAATATGTATTCAGCAAATGAATGTGTTGTTTCCAGGTGTTTTATATCTAAAAACATCTACAATTCTATATTTGTATAGTGTGTGTCAATCCTCATTTCTGTTTTTTCTTTTGTTTCTGCAGTTTATTGTGGAGTGTCATGGAAATACACTTCTTCCCCAGTTTTTGGGCATGTACCGACTTACTGTTGATGGAGTTGAAGTATATATGGTTGTTACAAGAAATGTGTTCAGCCATCGTTTATCTGTGTATAGAAAATATGATTTAAAGGTGAGTCATACCTGCTGATGAAATAACTGACAAAGTCGCTGGAAATCTTTGCTATAAAGGTTAGATTATGCTGGTGCTTGAATATTGCTCAGAATTTTAGTTCATTTTAAATTGCATTATGTAGGAGACAGCATTAACTGGTTTACTTCTACACCTAGAAAGGTGTAGAAAGAAACTGAAGGATGATTTTATAGAAATTGTACAAATGCATTTGTTTAGTGCATTTTTGAATGCAGCAGTTTAGCCAGGTATGTTTGCTAAATGTAATTAGTGGTTAAAAGTAAAACCCTTCACACTAGTACAGTAATAATTCTGCTTCCTATTGGGTTTTATCAACATTATGGAAAGCCATATCTGATTCTGCAGAGAGCTTTTATAAGACAGCTAAATATCATTTCAACCAAGAAATGTTACTAACAAAGTGCATCTCTTTTACAAAAGCTTCATCATTTCTTCACTATTTTTAAAATAATTCAAGTGAAAAGAAGGATCTTAAAACACAAAATATCTCTTGCTTTTATCGTAAGATCTGTTCTAGTGTTGTTTCAGAAGCTTTATCTGCTCTTTGTAATTTTGCCAATGGTTAATATACAGTGCCTAAACAAATGCCCAAAATACAGTCTGTCTTTCTGCCTAAGGGATTGTGGTTTTATTTCCTTCATAAAGTATCCACTTAGAAACCTACTTCTCTCTAATATATGTAATTTCTATGTCCTGAACCACTAAATGCATCTGCAAGTTTGTTTTAAGATGTTTATCCTTCTGTATCAGGAGATTTTTTATGCTCCATACTGCACCATCCCTTCCTACTGTTAAGTCTCACCTAGCTCTTGGTTACATAGTTGACTGAACTTGATTTGTAAGAAGTGATTTCTGGATTGTCAACAATTTGCTTTTTGATACCTAGTATTATTGGCAGCAGCTGTTACCAGAGCAAGTTATTTTTTTAATTCAGGAGACTGTGTGTGTTTTAGAGCATCATAGTGTCCAGATGCATTAAAAAAAGGCACAAAAGCACAACAGAAACGTAAAGTATATACAGTACATTCTTAACACTGATGTCAACAGCTCTTGCTGTTATTTACCTCTGTGAATGCTTCTGCACTCTGTTCAGTTTGTCCAGCTGGACAGAATTGCTTTAATCTCTCATGCAGTTCAAATTTAACATCAATATCACATTATTTTTCAAAACTGACTCCTTCACCGAGCAGATTTATAGGGACACTGCATATATTATAAATCACATTTTCTTGATTTTTCTTTACTATGGCATCCACAGCTGTAGATTCAGAGTCCTTTTTTGTAGGTGAATATTTCTGACACCAGCTTAGAGCTCACTTGTAGCACAGTCTCTGCCTGTGTAGATTCTAAGAAAAAGAGACCACAGATCAGCACAGGATTTCAAATGTATTTCCTTGGCCACAGAGTCATTTTGTTAAGATGACTTCAATGTCATTTTTTTGCTAAAGGTCAAATTCGGCAATCTCTGTAATTTTTACTATTGTGAATCATTTTTTTTTCCCTTCAGTTTGGTTTTCAGCTAATCTTTTTTCTGGCCTAATAGTCGGTTGGAGCACAGAATACAATATAAAAGGTGTCTCATCAATAAACTAAAATGTCAGACTTTTGCCAGGCTTTATTATCAGTTAGCAGTATAATGCAATGAAATTCCTGCTTGCTGGGCCACACATAATAACTAAGAAGTACTGTCCCATGTATCTTTTTTCTCCATCTGTTCTAAACTTTTTAAGTTTCTCTCTGCAAACAGAATAAAACATGGAAAAAAAGACATAGTTGCAAATCCTTACATTCTTTAAACTAGTAGGACTCCACTCCAGCACTTCTTTACACAATGCATACCTTCCAAAACAGTAGAGCTAATTTACCCATCTTTCAGTGTCCAATTAGCATGTTTGTAGTCACTGTTTCTTGCAGTGCTATCATGTGATAAACAAATGCTGGATCCTTAAAGGTGTGATCCTGCTCCAAGAAATTTGTAAGGAAATACATGCAGTAAATTTTTGTTAGCTCCAGCTCATTCAGAAAGCACCATATTGCCTGTTAGTTTTAAGCTAAAAAAAATGATTTTTTTTAAAAAGGATTAAATATCCAAAATGTCTTTGACAAATGCTGTAAATCTTATGAATCCACAGGTGGTCTCATCTCTTCTTTTTACTCCATGTTGCTGTGAGGTGCATTGTTCTCGTTTGTACATTGTGGTTGTGTTTATATTGTGTGACATCCTTTTCAAATGTGTCATATATGTCCAAAGAGTTATATAGAATAGGCTCTCCCATAACTATACAGCTAAATTGGCACAAAAAGATGAGAAGTCTACCAAGCAAACTGAACTTCCAGGATGATAGACTCAAAATGAGGATGAGAGATGAGGAAGAAGCTCCAGGAATCAGGACATAGATGTCGAGCATTTGAGGATTTAATCCATCTTTCATCTCTAATGATGCATCTTCTTCAAGTGACTGCAGCATTTTGGTGGTCCTGGGCATTCTACCTACTGTATCCCCTTCCTTTAAAACAGCTCTCGAGTCCAGGATGCAGTTCATCCACTTTTTGACCTGTTATCATAACATTTTCAAATTACTTTCTGACATATGCACATTTTTAGATCCATTTTTTCTGTTTCAGGGCTCTACTGTGGCTCGAGAAGCCAGTGACAAAGAAAAGGTATGGTGCATTTCTGTTGCTTTTTCAGTTATCTAACCTGCTAGCTAGTCTTGGAACAAACATAACCAGTGCTATCTGCCCCTTTTCTTTTTTTCTGCCATATTCTCCCCTCAGGAGTTCTGCCTTATCCCTCCTTTATCTTTCCTCTATTTTCTGCAGACCTTTGAATATTGGTTTGCAGTGGTGTTGAAATTTCAGAGGTAAGTGAGCCAATCCTCTACCTCCTCCTTTTCCTTTTTTCTCTTCTCTTAGTTTCTTCAGGGCCTGCCCTGTGGTAGGAAAACATCAGGACTTTGCTCTCTTCCCACCTGCTTCTTCATCTTCTTTCTC
Source organism: Acanthisitta chloris (assembly GCF_000695815.1). Lineage (NCBI taxonomy): Eukaryota > Metazoa > Chordata > Aves > Passeriformes > Acanthisittidae > Acanthisitta > Acanthisitta chloris. The sequence continues at coordinate 91,675 of NW_008675227.1, forward strand.
TTGCTCTTTTAATATTAAGATTTATGGATACTCCATGTCAGTTAATGGAATGATGTGGCGTGACAACACTCCTAAAATGAATGCAAAGATGAGCCAAACCTTGAATTGTGAGAACCTTTGGGTATGTAAAGCTCATACACATGAGCAAATGACTGACAGACTTAGATGTACATGTAGCTATAGTGAGAGACAGTCTCCCTCAAATTGTGGAATGAAACTTTGGTCTCAAAGGAAATTGATTGCTTTGTTTTTCAGCAACTCCAACTTCAGTTCAGTTGGGAAATGTAATGTTCTCAAAGTTAACTTTTCTTTGAGTTGTTAGTGAAATAGCCTGATCACACTTTAGAAGAGGTTTGTCTAGAGATTCTGCATATTATTGAAAATGGAACATAGTCTGCATCATCTGAGACAGAGAGGTTTGTCTAGAGATTCTGCATATAATTGAAAGTGGAACATAGTCTGCATCATCTGAGACATCTTAGATTTGAGATTTGGGTGAAGTCTAATGACCTATGACCTTTGTTTTCTTAATTCAGCAGATTTGGGTGAAGTCTAACCACCTATGACCTTTGTTTTCTTAATTCAGCCAAGCACATTCGTTCTGAATTAGCACAAGATCATTCAACAGTTCACTTAAGAGACTTCATTTTATGTTGCCCCCAAATTCCATTCAGATCATTTGTTTTTCTCCCAAGCATTAGTTGTACCTCTCTGAGTCTTTTACAGGTCACACAAGTGCACTAAGGAGTAAGGGACATGCAGTAGCTGTCAGTCCTGCAGCTCTCGCTGCATAAAACCTTCTATGGAAAGTTTTTCCACTTCACCCTAAGGCATGACTGACCACTTAAAATTCTTCTTCCAGCATTAGGCAACTACCATGTCCCAAATAACAGCTGCAGTAATGATTGTCAGCATTAGTTCTCTTTTGCTGTACCAGGCCCTCAAGATCTTGTCTTGAATGGTCTCTGTTCTCTTCTTGTCATCTATTTTCGTTCTTGTTTAGTAGCACAACTCCAGTGTTTTCAAAGTGGAGGAATTAACCCTTCAGTGTCTTACAAGCAATACATAGTGTCATTGAAAACCTCTGCTGGTAGTACGAAAATAATCTGATAGAAATGAGGAGGGAAAGTTATTTGGATGGGACTACATCAGGTTGCAACATTAATGCTTGGACTAGTATTGTAAAATTGAACACTATTAAGTGTATTCATATATACAGGAGCTGATACTGTACAGATATTTAGTGCAGTAGTTTTGAGTGGGTTTAGGACTATGCCTCATAATAATAAATAGATTTAACAGTAACACATACTGTAGTTACTGTATTGATTGAGAACCTCAAAGAAACAGTGCCTTAGTTTTGCTCACATGTAAGTTCATGGCAAAATTTCTATTGAACTTCCTTACAGCTAAGCTGAAACAAAATTGTGTAGTTTTATATAACTATACACAACAATTATTCTCTAAAGTTAATGTGAACTCATAACTTCAGTAAGGCCAACCACAAACTCCTATCAACCTCACACCTAGAACCTCCCCTTTGATTTTGAGTACTTCTCTGAAAGAAACACATAAAAACCTCATCTCCCAAATTCTTACTCTGCTATTTCAATAGTTTGATTTCTTGGAGACAGAACTACACAAAGCTCATTGATGTTGCAAACAGTCTGCATTGGCATTTGAGGGGAGCAATGAGTAGCAGAAAGCTGTTCTGAAAGCCTCAATGCAGCAGGGAAGCCACAGGCTCACACGCAGGCCAGGTGTTCTAAGAAAGGGAATTAATAGGGTAGACTTCAAAGTTCATAGAGGGAGCAACATTTTACACTTTAAGAAAGACTCTTAGGGATTCAAGCATGGGAAAAAAATAGTCTTTTCCTCATTACATGGGTTTTGTTTAAGTTTTGGAGCCTGCTGTTTGATTTGAAAGGGTCAGGAGAAGATGCTGCACCTGTGTATTGTAGGTGTTGAGAACATTCCTCAGCACTGTGATGTGAATCCCCTGCAACAGGCATGAGAGCTGCAGCAAACTACTCTGGTTTCAGGACCTTGAGGACTGTGTTGACAGGAGGATGTAAATGGTCCATTATTCATAACTGGCAAGCACCAGCCCTGTAGCATCTTTGTTCACTTCCATTTTCTCTTAAGTAGATGTCACTATTTTAAACTTTCTAAACGTTGTCATCTGTGGAAATCTCAAGTCAGTCCTAAAGATTTTAAACCAAGTGGGAAATTTTGGCTTGAAAGGGGGAGGGGGGGAAGACATTTTAGCAAATTCTCTGAAGAGCTTTTGGCATCTTCTGTCTTAGAAGAAATTGCCCTGAGTGATTGAACAAAACCAGACAATCTGAAAACCTTAGCTGTTGTAGTAACTTATTAGCTAATTTTTAGCCAGAAGAAAGTTAAATCGTCAATTTATTAATATTATCCTGAAATGACATTAATAATAATAGAATTTCAGTTAATGGCAGCATTATTTAATTACTTATTATAAAGGTACCTATGGCTGTTCACATCTGAGATGCAGAAAGTAATAAAAGACAGGAAGCTTTTGGTGCTCAAATGGATGGTTAAATTGTCTGGCAATGTTCTAGGTTTTAAATGGGCTTTTAAGTAATTCATATTGAACTTCAAATGTCAATATTCAAATAATCAAATGCTTTTCATGATATCAAGAGTAGTAAGTTTGGTTCTTTCGAAGCTGCAGAAGTGTGCTGGTTTCAGAAAACAAGAGCAAGTCTCAGTCACATTCTAATGCAGACTGTATATTTTAGAGAAGTTACTTTGAAAAGGCAAATTTGGCAAAAATTATCATGTTGAATCTTTTTCCCATTTAACAAAAAGTTATTTACTCAGTTAATAAAGAAGAGACAATTATGCAAAAAGATTTAATGGACTGTGATACAAGAAATTGGGAGGGAAAAAAGTATGTTTCTACTTTAGTTTGGTAGTGTAAAACAGGGACTAGTGTTCAAGCCTTTTTTTAAATCAGTATTTAGGAAGAAAAGCTGTCTGGATTGGCTTTGAGAATGGTATTTTTTCCTCCTGTTTTCAGTTTACTTCCTGTTTATCTTCAGCTGTTTAATATCCTAATACATTGATGAGAAGCTCTGAAACTGTCATTTCAATATTTTGTGATAATCAGTGCAGGCACAAGCTCCATCACTTCTCCCTTCAGTCTTACCTTAACACACAAGCCCTTTCATTTGCTGTATAAATGTTATTTTTAATAATTAAGGCATCACCTTGCTTGGCAACTTGTATCATAACATGCCTTATAGATGTCTTGAATTTTAAAAGAACAGTACATTTCAATAGTTGTCAAATTCTGACAGCTTTTCCTTTTTATTTTTAGGCTTTAGTTCTCTTTTTTATTCTTATTATTTTAATAATGGACATTTTCTATTCATTCCTTGGACAATTTTGCCCTCTTAAGTGAAACAAGGATAATCCAGACCTCCCCTGGTGGGTCTGGCTGCTCACAATTGTGCCAGACTTGGCAGTACACATCAAATTAGCTGTTACAGCTGAGTCTACTTGTACTGATAAAAGAACTTAAGTGTGTTGCTTGTGAGTGAGAAGCTTGGAAGGAAATTGGAAGAAGCAAAGTAAAACCTTCCTGAACTAACACCTACCACATTTCATCCTTCTTGAGCAAGTTCAGGGATTATTGCACATTTTAAAATTAATCTGAGACTGGTTGCCTTGCCAACTCTGCAGTATGTGGTGTTTCATAAATCAGCAGAAATGCAGAAAATTACAGTAAATATTGAACAAAGTGTCTTTGTGGAAAAAGATTTCTGTAGTTGACAGCTATGTTACATCTTAGTTAAACTGCATGCAAAATACATAGCTGTGATAACTAGATTGGAAGATGCTGCTAAATGTAACAAATCACTTCTCAGCTTCATGTTTTGCTTTATCTATGGCAACATAGAGTAATTAACTGATTTCTGAGAGGACAAGTATAACCTAAGTGTGGTTAAACCATGACACCCAAGGAAGTATAGGAGTATAGCAACAAGATCACTCAGTCTTGACTCATTTTTTTTTTCTTCTGGTGTCAATATGTAAAACTTTCTTCAAGGCATATAATTCCAAAATCTGAGCAATTTTTTCCTGCTGTTTTAAAATTGCTGATTTCAGAATTAGCATTTTGCTACCGATTTCTTCGAGTGATTTGAGTCTCCTTCCTGTGCCGATTTCACACAAGACTCAGGAATCATGTCTTAGATTTCTCTGTGAATTGGATCTCAAGGTTCTAATCTACAGAGATCATAACTTTCAAAGCATCACACTTCAAAGATAGGAATAGACATTCAGAATTCTGATTCCTATTTCAGCATTTAACATTCATGTGACACCAACCCCACTATTGTTTTTCAAACCAAATCACTAGTTTGCCATGTTTGGTTGGGGTTTTTGTTGTTGGTTTGGGATTTTTTTAAGTCTGTTTTCCATATGTTAAAAGAATTAGAAAAAAAAATTAATGGGAGATTTTGTGTTGTATTTTGTATGTCGCATGTTCATTTTGCAGCAGGAAGACATTAACCCTAGGGATAATTCTGGATGCATTTCCTTGAGCATTGAAATCACAGTTTCTATTTTGGTATGTGCTCAAATACCTAACCTGTCTACAGCATCCCACACAATTTTTTTTGTCCTACAAAAATGCTTGTTACACTGGCTAAAGCCATTCCAGTGTTCCCCCCTCAAACCCCATTTTGAGGCTACTACTCTATTTCCATTGCTCTTTACAGTCCTGTGATGTCAAGTGAAGCTGCAGCCCCTTGTTTGTTTAGAAACCACTGTCTAGGGCAGGGCAAATTGTACACCCAAAGCTTGGACCCAGTTCACAGAACTCCTGGAGGGAAGAAGCTGCAGGATTCAGCCTTCCAAAGGAGGTTATTCATCCATCCTGTAGACCCAGTGACTGCAGACTTTTGATTCAGTTCAAAACCACCTGCTCCAAATTATTGCAAACTATATTTAACATTATATCCTTTTCTTTTTTTTCAACTACTGCTTTCTATATAAGCTGCTGAGCCTAGAATTTTAAAAAATCAAGGTGTACTTGAGCCATTTGCTGTGAAGAGAAACCCAAGGTGTGGAACTTCACACTTGGCAGATGTTCTATACCATTTTCAAAAGTTATAAACTCTAAGCCCAATTTTGCCATGATTAGCTGTGTGAATATTGTGACTGGTGGCTAGTTCCAAACAAAAAAGAAGTCTGCTATGCAACATTTCTCCTACAACCTGATCTTTGCCTTTGTTAGGTGAGAAATTACTCTCAGGTTGTGAAGGCAAAGAGTTTTTTCCTTTTTAAATCCAAGACCTGTTCTGAAATTCACCTGACCTACAGCTGTTTTAGCAAGCTGCTTCCAAAATGTCAGCATTAATGTTAGCTATGATCAATATTTTTGATGTCATGATGCACAAAATAACCTTTTGGGGAAAAGAAATGCTAGTATTCATTTCAACACCTTAGGATACGAACTGAATTGAGATGTGTTAAGAAATATGCAAAAACTACCTCAATGTTCATGTGGAAATAAAACTTTAACTGGTTCTTACCTTTCAAGATTTATTTTTTTTTTACCCAAAGCAATATTAGTGGGCTCTTACACTATAATTTTAGGTTTTAAATCAAGCTTTACACATGCTGTCATCTTAGTTAAAGAAATTTTCATTGCTTTTCAGCCTTTTCAAAGGCAGTGAAATCTTCCTGCCATTAAAATTCCCTGTTGTGACCCTGAAAAACTTTGGAATGCAAACCTGAAGTGTGAAAATAACATGCTTTTTTAATAAATAAATATTTCATATTTGTAAATCTGTTGTGCTTTTCTTGCATGTTTAAGTAGGGGATTAAAAACAATGGAGGTGGTTCAGAAAGAAAATCTATTATTAATTTAGTGGAAGTAGTTAGATGTTCATCTCCTGTGCAGCTCTTAAAATATTTAGTTCTTTAATGACAGTAATATGTTCATTATAGTGAATTACATTCTTGGAGAATCTTTTTCCAACAAGGATTTTGCTTCATTGGAAATATTTGCGACTTCATAAAAAATTAACTATAAAATTATTTCATTAAAGCAAAGTCTCAGAGGTTTTTTTTTCATTCAGATAGTGTTTCACACTGCTTCAATGTGATTTTATTTGTATTTATTTGTTCCAGTGCATATTTTCAGAAAACAAGCATAGGAGGATTTTTTCAATGTGAACACACATTATTAATTTTGCATAACTACAAGAGCCCCTCCTAGCTGCATGTTTCATAGGTTTTAATTCTTAAATTCACAAATCAATTTTAAGACATGAATTTCAGTTACAGGACTGCTAGAATCACTACTAGTGCTGGCTGTCACTGGTAATATATGGGCTTGCAATAGTATATCCTAGGGGCTATTCAGCTTTAAATAAACAGGGAGAATGATACTGCCTAGCACACCAAAAAAAAAAAAATAAAATAAAAAAAGCTTTGTCTAATAACACCTAGAAAGGAGGAAGAGAACTGGCTGAGAGGCACTGCACAAATCCTGTGGTGAGGGCAACCACTGGCATAGAGCTTTTTATCTTCAGTTTCTGACATGGGACTCACTGCTTTTACTTTTTCTGCACATGCCTCAGAACTGGCTTTTAACTGATGTGGTTCTACACTTGTCAAGTCTTCACAGCTGTGGCCATTTGGGTGAAGAAAAGTGACCTCAGCTAAGCATTCCCAGAGGGATCCCCACGGACTGGGGGAGCCTGCCCACGGGGCAGTGGAGAGATTGGCTTTTTGGGACAGCTGACTCACTGCCCTGAACGTCCTTGGGATCCCCCTTGGGTCTTGTGATGGCAAGCAAGAGAAGCAGCAGTGTCAGCTTTGCCAGCTCACTTTTGCTAAAAATAGATCAAAGTTAAGTGAAGCGTGGCACCTGCACAACTGGCTCACCAGCTCTAGCATCTTCCAAAAAAGCTGTTGCTTGTAATTGGAGTTTATTTTTACTATCAACAGTCTGCAGTGGCAAAGTGTGCCAGTCTGACTGGCTGATGCTGTGCTCTGTGGGAAGTCTGTGGCAGAGCCTAGAGACGAACATACATCTCAGCATCTTAACCACAAGCACATCCTTCCTCTGCACTCCCCCCACAGCTTTAAACTGCATGAGTAGGGGAGGTTTTTTTCAGTGTTAATATGTTTGTTTCAGTTTAACCTCTGCCTAGTTTAATAAATAACTTGGATATACTAGGTGGAAAGTTAAATCTGGGGATTTTTATTCTTTTTAAGTGACTTTGGGCTAGAAATGAAGGGAGCTTGGTTTCCTGCATTCTTTTCGGTATTGTTTCATCTTAAATTAATTCATCCAAATCTCCTCTCCCATTCTTAAGCATCCCACGCACTGGATTCCATCCTCTGGTGTTGGCAACATCCCTGGATCCACAGTCCTGCCTCTGCAGAATTAGCCCTCGTCCATGGGACAGTATGTTTGATTGTGTAGGATCAGCTCTCCAGCTCTTAGCCTGGAATGCTTGTCTGATGGTTCCCCTACTCATTTGCATCCTAAACCACTTACTGAGTAGGCCAGAAAGAAAATCGATGCATGCTGTGCAGTCATATTGAAGTAAACAATTCACTGTGAGCTTCAAAAAGTGTCCAACATCGTTTTTAAGTAAAGCAGGAGAGCACTGCAGGATGACTCCTCCACGGAAGTGGAATCTGGGATGGATGAATGGTTATAGCTCCATCTCAGCTGCTTGGTTTTTTTTTTTTCCTTTTATTTTAAATTTAAATAGAGGATCTCTATTGGAGGGTATTTTAATATATCAGAGTGTTCTCGATGCAACACACTAACTCAGAGCAGCCAGACTAGGACCTTATTTTTTTTCCCAGCATTCATAGGTGTCAGGATGCAATGGATTTAATATGGATGCATAACTATTAAAATGTTACTAATCACTTAAGTGGTTTTGAGCAGTTACTGGAAGAAAAGGATCACTTTTCTAAACAAAAGCAGCATTGTGGGATCTCAAGTCATTAAAAAATTCCAAAAAATAAATTTGAACAGTTGGGAAACTGAGTATTTTGGCCACCTCAGTGCACACAGCCCAACAAGAAAAAGAACTTTTGGCCATTGTGAAGATCTGTAAGGGCATTTCAGAGTCTGCTGTGGTGCTCACATTTTAATGCCATGCTTTCCAATATCTACATTTTTGAGCAGAGATAAAAACCTCTCAGATTCTTTTCCTTACTGTGTCATAGGAAGAAAATAAACTTTATGAAAAATACTATCTCCAATAGGATTATAAGCAATGTCTGGCTAGTTGAACTTAGAGCGGATATTCCAGGAGGCTGATGTTAACTGCCTTTTATTCCTAGTGCCTTTCAGATTAAGGGGAAATTATTTAATTCAGAGTACTCATTAGGTCATGGACACTGACAATTGCAGCACTCAGTAGTTCTGCAACACTTTTCTTTGTGAAGAAAACCTGTTTTTCCCTACTATTTATTAAGGGGGGGAAGGGAGAAAGGCTGTTCATTGCTCTTAATGGGCCAATTTTTTAAAGGTTCTGATTGCTGGAGCTACTATTGCTTCTAGTTTGCTTGACCAAATAACCTAAAGGAGCTGCTCTTTCGTTTGTTGGCTTGCTGGGTTTTTTTGGGTAAACTTCCAGTTGCTGCCCTTAAAAACAGAGCCAGTTTGAGGTGTCTTAGTACTGAATCCCATGGTTACTCTATCTGTCTTTCCTTAATGCTGTTGCAAATCACTTTATGGGAGAGCTGAAGATAATCAACTAATGCTCCAACACCAAGAATATTTAATTGTATACTTAAGAGGCAGTGGTCTTCTCTGGCATTTGCTACTTCTAAGCAGAATTTCATCATTCATCATCAAATAATTATTTGGTATTAGGTTCTCATAAACACTCACGGTAGCTGTGTAAAATGCTATCCAGTCTGACTTCATCTGTGAGATCTGATACAAGTGCTTTGTTATGAGGTATAGATTGTGTTTCGACTTCACTTCTTGCCAGTTGCTTTGACAAATGACATCTTGGAAGAAGCTCGATGCCAATCAGTGTTCAATGCAAATCAAGTATTGAGCTGGAGATTTTGTCCTAGCTGCAATTGCTGAATGCCCAGTAAACATATACCTTCCAGGCTATTTACTAATGATTAACTAAGGATGGATAACTAACTAATGGATAAATTAAGGAAAGAGCTCCGTGGGTGCAGTTACGGAGAGCTGCGAGCCGTGGAGGAGCCTCTGCTTCCCTCAGAGAGACAGTTTGGTGATGCTCTGTCAGATCTCTGGAGATCTCTGGAGGTGCCACTGCTGGTGAGGGGGCTGCACTGTGCCAGCAGCTTCACCACACGACTCTTTGCAATCTCACTCTTACAGGAGTTTTGGTTTATTTTTAGGCCAAAGAGCTGCCGACGTTCAAAGACAATGATTTTATTAACGATGGCCAAAAGATTCATATTGATGAGAATGACAAAAAGATGTTCCTTGAGAAACTCAAAAAGGATGTTGAGGTAAGAACATTCCTATTCGGTTACATGTGATTGAAATATGTGGCAAATCATGGATATCCCAGGAAATCATACCTGTGATTCATTAATGAAAACTCTTGTTTATAAGACTGTAAGCACTGTCTGTTTTAAATGAACCACAATTTAAACTTTCAGGAGTTGATCACTGCTTTTGCTGCTGTGATAAATGGCTTGCTGCCATAGCTGGTTGCCATACATTGTTCCTGCCTTGATGATGTGATGTTAAAATGATGGTACTACTTAGCACTTAAGCACTTTACAAGCCTAGTACTTCCAAATGCTCCTGGGAGAGAGGTGAGTATTGTTAGTTGTATTTTACAGGTGGAGCTGCACCAGAGCTGAGGCCAGAGATGCACTGTAGTCCATAACAGAGGAGAGGCATCTCCCCCACTCCCAGCCATGCATGGCCTGGTTGTTTCATACTTGTACTCCAGTTTTAAATCCTTCTTAGTATCACAACTGTAGAGTGCTTTACTAATATGTATACAGCAGTTGGACTCATTATCTTAATGTAGTCTTTCCTAGAAATTTGTAATTGGTTGAATATAGGAAATACTTAATAGAAAAGTGTTAATGTGTGAATTTAATGTAATATGTTATTATAACTGATTTAGTTCAGCAAATAAAATAAATATCAGACTAACTCATTCACACAACTTGACTCTAGTTTGCATAATTTAAACTATTTTTACTAAACACAGTATTTTGCAGCTTTATTCTCAAAGCCCAAAATCTGTTTTCCTTGTTGGAGGAGACTTGATAGCAAAATGTGTCTGTGACTTAATAAGAGTACTCAGAGCCCCAAATCTGTTTTCCTTGTTGGAAGAGACTTGATATCAAAATGTGTCTGTGACTTAATAAGAGTTTCAGCTATTTATATCAAAAGAGCTCTGTAAATCAACTTGTCTAATCCTTCAGATCTGTATCTCATTAGTTGCACAAAACAAAATACTGTTACTTTAGAATCTACCCAATAATTTCCTTTTGAGGAAGTCTAATTTCCCATCATATTAACAATGAGAAATTTATGGCGGTGATGATGATGAAAATACAAATATTTTGTGAAATGTCAATGTGTGTTTATTTTATATTTAAAATATTGTGCTGGAAAACTGCTCTACCGATGTTACAGCTCTAGAGATAAGTTTATTTGGGTTAAACTTTTGTGCTCTTTTAACTTGTACTGCTATTGCTGACTAATGCTTTTGCAGTTAAGTAGGTTGCAGATAATATCTTAAGTGTGTGCAAGAAATGTGTGAGATAGTTTCTTACCCCAGGAAGTGGATTGTGTGTGATCTTCTACATCATTTCCTGGCCTGGGAATATAATGGCAGATTCCAGATCATGTTTTAAGAGGCTATTTTTTATGGAGTTGAAATTTGTATAGAGACTTGTTTAATATCCATGTAAACCACTCGTGTGAAGTGATCTGGCTCCTGATTTTAACAATGGCAAGCTGTTCTTTAACCTTGTCTTTCTTTTATTGGTTCTTCTGCCCTTGTTAGATAACTGATGTCCACACTTTGTAAACACATTTCACATTTCAGAAATTCAGTATACAATTACCTAATCACACAGGCTTTATAGTTAAACATATTATGGAGTTTTATGCTGAGCTATATGACCTTGTATCTGTTCTTTTTCGTCATTAAGTTTTGTTTCTAGATTTCTCTGGATTTTATTTCTATATTTCTCTCATAATCATGTCATGTGTCACCCTCTTGTATTCAAACACAAATACCTGTGACTGCTGTTTTGATGCCTCCTTGTCTACTTTCCCACCTCCTTATTCCATTGAAGTTGTCCTGTTAAAACGCATGTCTTTTTTCCATTTTAAATCCAATTATCTTTTCCTTGTGCTGATCTAAGTCTCTTTGCTGTTAGCAGCAGCACACATTTTTCCAAGAGCCATTCTCTTCTAATTTACAGTTCACTCTTTTTCCCTAGAGTCTGTTCTCTTTCATGCAGTTCTATATAATTATTGGTATTTTTTTTCCTGTATTTACCAAGTACCTAATGATATGCCTGGAGTTCTTCCACTCCATCTCCTTTGGCCAGTTCAGCTTATGTATCATTATACATCATCTCTTGAAACTTTGTTCTCTTCTAGTGTTGTGAAGAGTCTTTTGCTTTATTATATTGAAATTATTAAAAAGCAATTTCTGTCTTCTTAACACCTCAATCTCACAATATTTCTTCTAGCACTTGAATTTACAGTTACTTTGTTATCTCTGGTTTGTCTTTTTTCTCAGATTTAGGATTTTGGCAAGCTGTAGTTTCTCATTACCTAGTGTATTATACTCATCTCTTTCATCACCATCACTATCACTGTTCCAAAGTCTGGCTTAAATCCCTTCTTCCCTGGTCTGCTCCAACTTCCTTTTTATAATCATTTAGAGTTTATACAAACTGAAAACAGTTTTTATTTTCAGCCACAGTCTCTGCATACAATAGATAGGGTTGGACTCGATGATCTTGGAGGTCTCTTCCAACCCAGTTCATTCTATGATTCTGTGATTCTGTGAAAATTGCAGTATTGCTTTGGGGCTGCAGCACAGCTCTGCCCTGCTTATCCCTCACCCCCTTGAGCTGTTTATCCCATTTCCTGCTTTTACACCTTCCTTATTTCCATTTGCCTCTCTTACCTTTCTACCTCATCTTGTTCCCGTCAAGCAAAGTAACACCTTGGCTATACATAGAGTGTATTCATTTTTCCATTTTCTAAAACCTCCCATCCTCAGTCTCTATTGAAATCCAGCCTTTCATTCATCTTCATGTTTTGCTTACATGATTTAAATCAGGAGCCTATCACTGGGCAGGGAATACAGCATCATTTCATGTCTTCATGGTGTAAAACTGTATGGCTTTCCACTGCAAGAATATTGGAACACTTTTCCATGATTCTTTAGGAGGGCTTGAAAGGGAGTGAGGGGCAGATTCAGCAGCAGGTCATAGTGTGTCACACACCTGAGAGCACAGAGGCTGCTCTGGGTGAGCAGTGTCGAGGGCTGGGTGCAGTTTTGGGCACCACAATATAAGATATAAAACTATTGCAGAGCGTCCAAAGGAGGGCTGTGGAGATGGTGAAGGGCCTTGAGGGGAAGGCATTTGAGGAGTGCCTGAGGTTGCTAGATCTGTTCAGTCTGGAGGAGACTGAGGGGAGACCTCATAGCTATCTACAGCTTCCTCATGAGGGGAAGCAGAGGGGCAGCACTGATCTCTCCTCTCTGGTGACCAGTGACAGGACCCCAGGGAATGGTCTGAAGCTGTGTCAGGGGAGATTTAGGTTAGATATTAGGAAAATGTTCTTCACCCAGAGGGTTTCTGAGCTCTGGACCAGCTCCCCAGGGCAGTGGTCACAGCCCCAAGCCTGACAGAGTTCAAGAGGCATTTGGACAATGCTCTCAGGCACATGGTGTGATTATTGGGGATGTCCTGTGCAGGGTCAGGAGTTGGACTAGATGATCCTTGTGGGTCACTCCCAACCCAGGATGTTCTATGATTCTGTGAATCTAATTGAAACACAAGAAAGGAGTGACAGTCATTGGCTTACACACACACAGGTCTTCACTGCACAAAAAAAAAATTTCCCTGAGGATTTTGGGAGAGTGGGTTACAGTATAAATTTCAAGTGTTCTGTGTGCTGTTACTACATCTTGATAAACTCAAGTGTCTCTCTGCTAGCTTTATCACTTAATCCTTCCCTTTTTTCTCTCTTAGAAGTGCCTGTTTTTCTCAACCAATGACACTTTTGTGTAACTTCTGTTTGTAAGTGCAGTTTACGTTCTTCAGTGACACTGATAAATTGCTTATTATCACTTTCTAGTTCCTTGCTCAGTTAAAACTCATGGACTACAGCTTGCTGGTTGGAATTCATGATGTTGAAAGAGCTGAACAGGAAGAAGTAGAGTGTGAAGAGAATGATGGAGAAGAGGAAGGTGAAAGTGATGGGACTCACCCCATTGGAACCCCTCCAGACAGTCCAGGAAACACACTGAACAGCTCACTGCCTTTGGCCCCAGGGGAATTTGATCCAGCTATTGATGTTTATGGAATAAAATCCCATGAAAGTAAGCAGTAATAAATATTTTTATGTTAAGATGGTTTGATTCTTGCGTCAGAATCCTAATGTCTTCACAACCACGTGAAGACAAATGTAAACTGCAAAATAAAAGTTCACTCTGCAGAAAAGGAAATTTGCATTTTGGTGCAGCAGAAAGCAGAAGATTCCTATATTGCTTAGCTGTTCAGGTAAGTTCTTCAGCAGTTAATTCTTAGCTTTTTCAGCCCCCTCAGGAAATCTCGTATCTATAATTGTTCTTTTCCTCGTGGATAAGATAATGCTGTTAAATATGGTCTAGAAAGAATGAGAAAAGCTTCATTCCAAGTTATATTTAGCTTTTTGGTTGCTCTCTGAAAATCTGTGCACTCATCCCCAATTTCTGTGTTCCAGCTAAGAAAGTCATCATAAGCACTGTGTAAGAAGCCTGAAACTGGGTTAGTGTGTAAAACTAAGTATAACTAGTTACCTGTGGCTGTTCAAGACAGAGAAGTTCTCTCTTTTTTTTTCATAAGCATTGAAATGGATAAATACATGGGTTTATTCAGAAAGAAAATATGATCTTGTTTGTTGACACAGAAGCATTACCTTTCATATAAAACTTCATAGTTTTTCCACAAAGGAAGATGAAATCCATGTTACTTTAACTGAGCAATAATTCCTCTTTCTGTAAGCTGGTGTTTTATTTTATGCTCACTCAGGGGGGTTTGCATTGCACATGACTGCAGTTAAACTCTCAGGTAAGGACAGCTTGAGCCTGTGGTCTTTACAGATCTGTGATTCTGGCTGACATTGACCTGTCTTAGCTGCTGATTGAGTCTTAGATGTTCTCCTTTGTTAGAGGGAGGACTCCTGATTAAGATGTTTCAAAAGTCTTTCTAACTGCCCTGTGTTTGCTGTTTGCAGATGCCCCTAGAAAGGAAGTATACTTTATGGCCATTATTGACATTCTTACTCATTATGATGCAAAAAAGAAAGCTGCCCATGCTGCAAAAACGGTAAAGCACGGGGTGAGTATCTGGGTTGCTTTTTTCCTCTTATCCCATTTACATTCATACATTTTTGTTGTTTAGTGCCCTGATACAGGAGATTTCAGGAAACCTAGGCTAAGGGGAAATAGATCAGAATTATTTTTCATGTTTAGTGTGCAATTAAGAAGTACAGAGTAACTGCTGCACATTACATACTGAAAGTGGAACTCCTTTTTCAGCCCTACATGTACCTTTCTTACCCATAAAGAGCTCTAGTCAGATGCCTTTTTAGGACTTTGTCCTAAATTTATGAGATGCACCTTATTCCTGCAAACAAAGCTGTTCACCAGATGCTTGTGGAGGTATACAGCACTGTGAAAGCTGTTGTGAAGCTTATTTCAGATGCAGGGCCTTACTGATGGTTTCATTATTTGGTACAGCCCGTTGAAGTTAGTTCTTCAGCATCTAATGTGCCTCACCCTACAAGACTTCTTCAGAAAAAAAGATGCAATTTGCAAAATTCAACATAAAATGTACACATTAATTACTCAGAGACTGTTCAGCGAAGTTTGATGGACATGAACTTACTTATTTTGACTGAAATTGCTGCTTAGCAGCAGACATCTAAGAACCATGGTGAAACAGCCCAGTCTTCTACATTTATGATTTATATCTACCATTGTCACTCCTGTGGTGATTTAAGGTTCAAATTTCATAAACCTTTTTAGAAGACCATAGTCATTCATGAGGTTAAAATCCCTTCTCTGTGTAAGTAGCTAAAGGGTGAGGTTAGTTACAGAGGTGAACAATGTGACATGCTTAGGCCCTGTAGAAGGTACTTTTTGTCTCTCTAAAGCAATCCTGTCCTTACTCTCTCTGCTCTTGGGGCAGCAGAAGGTTGTTCCAGACCACATGCAGCCATTATCTGGCAATTATTCAAGAACTTTGAATGTAGCAGACATTAAAAACTCACACTTCTGGCTTAAATTAGGAATAGAAATATGTTGTAAATAACAACCATGATTATTGAAGCTGATTGTGATTAGAACTTATTACAGAACATTACTTTCATACAGCCATTCTGTTTATTTTGCTGTCTCCATCCTGAGCCACCCGACACTGAAGTTCATTCACTGATTGTATGCATACAATTTTCCCCTTCTGTAAAACAGGAAAAATGTAGCTAAAAATGTAGCTAAGGCTCTGAAAGCCTCAAAAATAGGAATGAAATCATGACTTCATTGAAACAGCAATTGTACAGTTTATTCAGTGAGTCCAGGCTTAAATACATATATGTTGAAAAAAGTGTTACTAATTGTTACCATATATTTCAAACCAGGTTATTTAGCATTCAGATAACAATATGTGTTATTTAAGTGTTGACAAGCCAGATCTGAGTGTGGTAATTCAGTCTTCTCTATATGAAGGCACTGCTGCTCAAGAGACCAGAATCTGTTGGTGAATCAGAATCACAGAATTTTAGGGGTTGGAATGGATCCTACAGATCACCTAGTCCCAACCCTCCCTGCCATGGGCAGGGACACCTCCTCACTAGGCAGGGATGCTCAAGGCTCATCCAGCCTGACCCTGAACACCACCAGGGTTGGTGTATCCACCACTTCCCTGGGCACCCTGTGCCAGTGGGTTGATTGGGCAGTAGGAATTCATATAGGAGACTGAAGTACAATGAAAGTAAAGAGAAATATGGAAAGTAGAAAGACTGTTTCAGAAATGGAAGATGGGTATTACAGTGGTGAGTGCTGAGTTATCACTGTCCTTGTGTGAAGTCTAAGAAGGCATCAGTAAGATTCTGCTTGAGGTCCATTACAATTTGTGTTTCTGGTTTTGGTTCTGAGGCTGCACATGAAATTTATTGACTAAGTGACACCCTGGGTGGCAAAGCATCAATTAAAACTCTGGCTCTTCCTTCTTTCCTCTCCCCTCCCAATTCTCTGTCTAGGCTGGTGCAGAAATTTCAACTGTTAATCCTGAACAGTATTCAAAGCGCTTCTTGGACTTTATTGCCAACATCTTGACGTAACCTATCGTGTTACATAGGACAGACACGAGACCTGGGGACAGCAGCAGTGGCTAAAAGTGGAGGGAAAAAAAAGAACTCAGAGAAGGACTCATCTTGCAGAAAGCAACCCCTTTGTTTACATCTGCTGGCAAAGATGACTGAAGTGGGGTGGAGTACTTGCTTTAACAGCTGCCTGATATTCCCAGCATAGTTCTAGCTATTTCTGACTCTTTTGTGTGTGCAAAAAAAAAATAAAATAAAAATTTAAAATAATTTAAATAAATAGAACAGCTTACTCAGAGTGCACTGTGACAGTAATACTCTGATGCTACCAGCTGAAACGGAATAAATGAGCAAAGAGGTGTGGGGTGGGGGTGGGGAAGAGTAAATGCATGTTAAATCTACAATATTGATATCAAATTGTAAACTGTGGATCAGTTTATTTTTTGAACTAAAAAGATACATGACAGTATTCTTCATGATGATGATGATGATGATGATAATGATGATGATGATGATGATGAAGACCTTACGAAAAAAAAGAGGATTACACCCTGCACACTGGCACTCCTTAAAAAAGCAGCTGCAACAGCCCTTGGTGCCAGAAGCTTTTCCCATTTGGTTCCTAGCAGTTGGGTTTTTCCCTTTTTTTCCTCCCTCTCCTGTTTTTGTCTCCTTTTCAGCACATTGCATCAGGAAGTTCAGCCTCTCAGCCACCTGAGAGCTGGCACCTCTTATCTTACAAAGAGCTAACGTCGTTCATGCTGTGTGTACATTTTTGCTATAGTCAACTTATGTTAAGGGAAAACTTTCCTCATTTCAGTTTGTTACCTGAAGTTTTCTTTTGTTTTATATTCTTGCAAGTGTAAAAAAAAAAAAAAAAAAAGAAAGAAAAAAAAGAGGAAAGCTTATCTGAAGAAGTGCATAGTTTTGGGCAATAGTAGCTCCATCTTTCACTCATCCTGAAAGATGTGCACACTGATAGAAATTCCATTCCCTTGTAATTTACTGGGAATTTGAAGTTGAAATGCTTATGTCGTACTGTGGAAACAGTGGTATTTTATTATAGATTATCCCTCGAGAAATGAACCCTGAATTTTACTGTTTACATTATTAGGAAAGCAGGGATATTTCTGAATTTCAGAGCCGTGTACAATATATGACTTTTGAGTTTACATGTAAAGTTATTTTGCAGTACAAATGAAGTAATGTTTGTCATCTTCCAAGAGGTAATGTGCAGTAGTGTACTAAAGTGAATGTCTCGCTCACCTCCATGACAGACTCTTTTACAATAAAAAGAGAAAGGATATTTCAGAGGGATTTTTTCCCAAGGTTGTCTTTCAGCATCAAAATGACCTGTCCTACCATTTACTCAAGTTTGATTGTATAATACATTGCCTGAAACTGTGCTGATCATGTTTAACTTGTTTCAAATTTTTAAACCACATTGTATTCCTTTCTCCTCTTGTATTTTTCCCTGAAAGACTCCATGCTTGAAAGAGACAAATTTACATATGCTTAAAAGTTTATCTACTTATACACTGTGCTAAAGCTGTGCCTTTAAAATTTCTTTATTGAAATTGTTAGATTTTCTAGGCAATGTAAGAGAAGTCAAAGCCTCCCCATCGTCGTTTCTAACTCAGACCAGGAGTGCCAGCATGCCTTGTCCATGACTAACGTCAGTGCTGTTCAGCCTGCAACTCTGCATCACCTGTGTAGTGGTTTACTTCAGAGGAGCCTATACAATAGCAACACATTTCACTCTCTTCAGTGGCCAAAGGCAATACTGTCCCTGTTGCTGTGTACTCATTATTTTTCTCCTTTCCCCGACCTTTCCCACAGGTTTTGGTTTTTTTTTGTTACGTTTGACTTAGTGATGTCTGCAGCACTGTAATGTATGTGTATACTTTTGTATTGTATGTATTTAAATAAGTTGGTACTGTGGCTTGGTTTGGGTTTTTTTTCTGTCCTCTCCCTATATATACCCTGGTTGTCTACGTTCTCACACAGCTTTCATTTTCTGCAGCATGCTGTGGCTTCTGAAGGTATGTGAGGCCACAGGGAGACCCTGAAGTAAAAATAAGGTACATGTACTTGGAGTACATATTTAATTGCGGCCACCGAGTGTACATTTTTAGACATTTACAGCAAGGCATTCTTCTTGTCTGTGTAGCATTTTTGTCACTCATTCTTGTTGATAAACTGTTTATTTGGACAGGGCAGGGAAGACTCATTATTGTGTATGTTAGTGCTTAGATTACACTCCAAACATGAGCAAGGCTTTATAAAATAAAGCACTTTGATGACTCACTAGGTAAATCCTTTGTTCTTGTGTTTCACCTATGGGTTTGATCACTTACAGATGAAATTTGGATGTCACATGCCTGTATCACAGGGGGAAAAAAAAAGAAGAAAGAAAACTTAGAAAAACTTGAGGTTTTTCACTGAATTTTAACCTGCTTCTTCCATGCTTACTTTAAGGGGCTTGAAACATTTAGCCTTTGGGGTTTTGGGCTGAGGCTGGGCTATAAGAGCAAATACTGAGGTTTGGAATCAGCAACTCTATGGACTAGATCCTATTATTGATAGCAAAACAAAAAGATCATCCATGATAGTTAATTGATAGAAGGATTGGCAGAACTTTGCTAACTGTGATCTTATGCTAAACCAGTTATTTTAAAAGTGTTTGGAAATAAGCCCAGATGAGCATGGGAAGGAGGGAGGGCTGTGTGCTCTAGGATTTCAAGGCTTTGATTGTCAGGACTTTCAGCTTATGATACAGCCTGTGCTGCACGTTGTGGGCAAATGGCAGAAAAGTGTCTTCTTGTCTTTTATCTGACTTAACTTTTAATACATCTGTCACTTTCCCTTTTTTTTTTTCAGTTTATTTCACACACGTAGCAAGACAATATTTTCAGCAGTATTTTTACCTGTAAAATACACGTGACAGAATTAATGATAAGGTAGATATACCCCAAAGACAAGGTGGCTGAGGAGCTGTTCTATTAAAAGTAGGTGGAGTGATAGAGAGGGGAGAGATTCAGCTTCTTAATTACTCACTTAATGATGTCTTTAGTATTAATCTAAGGCTGCACTTCCCACAGCTGCTCCAGCTGCTTAGGGCTCGGTGTGAACGTGGTGCTTAAGGAATGCTGCACCATTAGCCACGCTGAGCAGCTGCAGGACCTTGTCTTTAGTACAAGTGTGTATATGGCAATGTATTAGAAAGTAATATCTTTTCTGATAAAGTATTTTCTCTCCATCTCACCTGAAGAAACCTTGAAGTGATGATATCCAAGGCAGGAGATCCAACGGGCTCGTTAATGCAAAGACTGTGACAAAAGAAATATGTAAATTAAAAATTCCTGGAAACAGGACATTTTCTCTGTCAACTGTATAACCTAAATGTATAATCTGAATTTCCAGCTCACTCCCTTGTGCCTACTTCTTCGTTTCCAAAGTAATACTAGTTAGCAAGTCCCTGCATTGAGTGGGACCATTGCATTCTGATGGTCTCATACCCCTTTATCCACTGTCTGCTCTGTATGTGCTGTCCATTTGGTTTCTTTCAAACTCATATATTTTAATTTATATTAAAAAAATATAAAAACAGAGAGCAGTGAACTTAAAGGAGAAATCTATTTCATCTCTTCCTGTCTGTCCTGATTTCGCTGTGGCAGGAATTGTTTCTGGAGATCAGTGTTCCCTTTACACTGCCAAGTGGCAAAGGCCATTTGTGTGAGATTAAAATCATTAACAACAGCTTTCTTAAAACTGTTAGAAAGCAGGTCTGGAATGGACTTGAAGAGGTAGTTACAGTCTGTCCCAGAGCAGTTCCACTGGAGATAAACATTGGGGAAAATTGGGTTAATCTTTTCCAGGGAGGGTCCCATGACTTCCCTGTGCTATCCCTTCTTATGTCTCACGAGACCTATCGTTAGAAAGATCCTTTTCTAAAATCTTACCTGACTATATTACTACACTTTAAGCCCATTAATATTTGTTCTATCTACAGTGGACCCCGAGCACAGTTTATTCTCTTCCTCTTTCAGTTTCTCTTAATGTGATCCTGCTCTATGTACCGAACAATGTCAATATTAGCTTTTGCACACATTAAATTAAATATTCCTTTTTCTTATTTAACAAAATGATCAGAATGGTTTGAGTGAGGCAGAATGACCTGTTCCATTTTTTTGTAATGCTTAATTTTTTTTTAAAAAAAAAAAGTTTAAATGGTGCTTCTTGAATTTCTGTTTTGAGAATTTCCTAACCATCCATTGCTGTTTGAACAGAATGCAGTTTCAAAATGAGGAGGGCTAATGCTTGGCTGTAGTCATTGCTAAAACTGCAATAAAATACTGCTTTTTTCTTTTCTCAAAGTAAACAATACCATGATCTTAGCTTTTCTAATGATAATCCTTTTTCACACCTTCTAGTCTCATCTCCATTAGTGATATGACATAAAATCATTATTTGGTCCTAAGTATTAAGATACAAAAATTACTTCTTTGCAAAGTGGCATAAATTCATTCTTACCCAGTGCTCTGAATATTTGTAGGCGTTTTAGTTATTGCCCAATATGTTTGGAGTTTATAAAAAGCTCCTACTTCGTTCCAACTCATCTGATTCATTCATAGTGACTCATTTTATTTAGCAATGTGTATCCTATTGGAATAAATGGCATTTGTGAGAACCTTGTGTTTTGAAGAGGTTTGGCACTTCCACACAAGCCTGGAAGGTAATTTAACTCATTACATTGCTGGTATTTCCCCTTGCCTCTCTGTAGTAAGCCCAAGGCCAAAGCACTCCACTTTCTTTTCCATTTTATGTATTTTTGAGTGGATGCATAAAGCTATTTTCTTACAAGAATAGCTGTTATTCGAATGTCTAGAGTGCATTTGGCATTCCAAGGCAGGTAGAAGGGCTGCAGGTACTGGGCTGATAATAATTCTAGTTTTCCTTCCACCACCTGAGGAGAACAAGGACATGTTTGATTCTGGTTAAGAGAAAGTCCCATGTTCCCAAGATGTGCCTGCTTATCCTAGCAGCTTGGATTCAAATGATGCATAAGGATCTTTTCTGCCCGAGTAGCTCTGATTAATTAGTGCCTACTTTAACCAGGCACATAATGCTAAATTGAACTTTACACTCTGGGTCAGGGCCCTATCTCCCTTCACACTGTGGAATTGCATAACAAAACAAAATATTTTCTGCCTTGAAGGTCTTTTCACTTATTTCTGTAGTAAGTCTTAGACAGAAGCTTATTTGTACATGAACTGCACCAAAAACTTTGTATTTGAGGTGAGAGACTGCTAAAATATCAAACAGTACTGTGTGATGATGATCATCTCTTTATAGGGTACAATGGGAAGAATCTGCCTTGAGTTAAGCATAGTGATAAGCATTCTGCCCTGCTCAGTACTGCTCTGCTGCTTCAGTCGTGGCAAAGCTCTGTGTGGAAGGAAGAATTGCAGTGTTTGATCTGATTACACTGTACAGTGCTCTGGAGCAGGAGTTTGCAAGTTGTGTTTCACATGCCACAAGCTGCAGCATCTCAGTGCTGGGCTGCTCTTTCAGCCCAGGATGCAGAAGAGTCTGTTGGAAGAGGAAAAGCTGAGTATGCATTTGTGGCCTGGTGCTTTTAGAGATCCTGGTCTGGAGAGAGAAAAATGTGCTTTCTGTACAACCTAGTGTTACTTCAGGAGTTGTGGTGTTTGAAACCACCTTGGATTTAAGAAATGTTGTGTCACTCCTCATGGCACTTTCCCTGTCAGCCACTAGCCTGACCAAACTGCAGTGCCTTGTTAACTATTCTAAACATTTTCTCATGCATTGTGTAGCCTGCTGATCTCCCACACCAGGCTCCATCCACATCAGATGCACTCCCCAAAACTACATTTCAGGAAAATGCACATATGGCTTGTTGTCTCCATTTGTATCCTCTGCTCTTGCCCCTTCATTGACAGGTAGATGTGCAACTGTCTTGTTTGCCACCAAATGGCAGGACAAAGTGGATAAAGCCACCCAGTTCAGTCCTCCAGAGACTCAGTTTATAGAGGAGAGGAAAAATCAAAGACACAAGGGGAGTCTGAGTGGGGACAAACACACAGATGCTGTCTGCTCCACCCAAACTTTGGGAGCTAGGGACAAGTACAGGGCAGACAGGACTGCTCCACAGTCCCATGTGGATTTCTCTTCAGGAGCAGAGAAAAATCTCACACCATAAAGATTATGATGCAAAAGGAAAGGCATAAAATATGTTGACAACACCATAAAAGCATTTTCCAATAATCCCCTTGTCACCTGAAATAATGGGAATGGTGCTATGGTGTAAGAAGTAGAGCAAATCAGAGAGAACTTATCAGCCCAGAGAGCAGAATGATAAAACCCCATTAAAAAAATCCCAGCATCTTGAAAAGCAATGCAATAAAAACTCTGAGGGATAACCATGCAAAACAGAATTAAAATGCTGGGTTCACGTCACGGGGTAGTATGTTAATACAGAAAAGCCTGAGTAGGAGGATGGCCACATGGAACATTTTCATCATCAAAACAAGCTCTTTTTGTGACCCAAAGCAGTCTGTGGAAACACTGTTTGGATGGGACTTTGTTCTGACAGACTCAGAAACACTTCCTTATGCATTGCATAGCCTGTATCTCTCACCTTTTCAACTCAGTCTCCTCCTCAGACACAGTGCCCAGACACACCTTTTGGCTTCAGTCAGAGTACCAAGTTGTCTGTCCTGAAACAGGTAATTGTTTTCACAGGTACATTTGGGCAAGGGGGAGGGAGGGCTGATCAATAAAGAAACAGGCTTTTCAGATGAGAAGATGGATGTGAAAAGACTGTCATTCTCTGAAGGTCCTCTATGAAGCAGCATGTTCTTTCTCAGGCACTGGGGGTTAGGGTCAAACCCTCTGTCCAGCCTTTATGCTATCAAACAGGCTCTAGCTTGCCTTCCTGTGGAATCTGCATCACCTGGCTTACCAACTCATTCGATGCAATCACTGCTGCAATGAAAGAGCAGATCACAGTGACTGTCCTAGAAGTCACCCAGTCTGATGGATATATTGCAGGTGCAGGCTCATGCTTGAAACGTGTGGCTATTCTGAAATATTAGAATACAAATGTGTTAAATGCAAAATGCTTTCCCAAAATGGGCTTCAGTACTTAAAAACCTCCAGAGAGGTTGCTGTCCCATATGTGCCTGTGCTGGTGAATAGGGCTCATTATCCAGATCCTCTCCAAAGGCACAGTACCCTGTGTTGCCACTAAGCAACCATTTATTAGCAAGATTATTACTAAAACAGCAGCATTTGTTGGATTCCTGTCAAACATGGCTTCACTGGAGGCAAAGAGGTTACAGAGCTGTTGTTAATAGTCAAATTCCATTACACTAAAATTAATACAAGCTTTTTCAAAAAGCTGAGAAAAAAAAAGCAGACTGCATCCTAGTAAAGAGGAGTATACATCCCTAATTTAGAGCAAGAGGGTGGGAAACATTCTGCAGTGAACCATGGCCAACCACAGATGCCCAGAAGGTGAAGGCTGAAGATGATCTTCAAATACAGCCAAGCTTTATGCTATTAAATGCTTTGTAAATCAAAACTATCAGTTTAAATTAATATGTGCTTTATAGGCAGACAATGTAAAGAATGCAGCTGGGACTTAATAGGATCACAGTAACTCAAGTCAGGGAGTAAATGAGTTGCACAAGCTGTGAGTAAAACAGAAACTCTGCTGA
>NW_008675227.1:116045-128756 GCF_000695815.1 Acanthisitta chloris
GACAGGCAAAGCACTTCCAGGGCAGCCACAGCCACATAAAGACAGGGGCTGTGCCTGGGAGAAATGAGTGGTTGGAAAGTAAGCCAATGTACCTAAACTGTTGTGATGTTTCCAAACACACATTCTCTCATTACACTGGGCAACTAAAGCAGAGAGTTTGCATAACAGAGTTACAGGACTTGCCAGCTCCTACAAATTGTAATTTCACAGCCAGGCATAACCAGGGGGCTACACTGCACAGCTTATCCTGAAAATAAAAGGTGGGAAAGTACAGACAGTTCAAAGGAACAGCCAGAGATCACATACAAACATATTTCCAGACATTTTCTAGATTTTCTGGCCAATGCTTGGGTTTAAGGCTTTCATACTGTACAGCTATTGCCATGAAGTCTCAGCTAGGAAATTAGTTTTAGATGTTAACAGGCAAACTGTTTCTAATTCTTGTTGTTGCTTTTTTGCTAAACAAAGTGATTTTTAACAGACCTCCCATGTAGCTTAATGCTGGTTTTTAAAACAAGCTGCTCACAATAAGTGCTTTAGGCCCTTCTTATTTATTCCACAAATCAAAACATTACCTTCCAAACTAATTCACAGCCCAGAGTGCACTGCTCTGGGTTTTAATCACTGTAGTAGAAAATGGCCTCACCTACTTCTCTTGCACTGCCCTCTGTACAGTTGCAATCAGGTTTGGCTTTAGCTATGACTTTCCTATAGCAAAGATTTACAGTGGTAAAAAGTTGTACTATTTCTGAAGTTTACTCTGTCAAGCACATGTCATTCCTTCGAGCCATTATTCACTTTGGAATACATTCAACACATCAAAAGAAATCCAGAGGCATTTGAAGTATCTTCTAGCTTAGAAATAACTTGAGTTGGAAGTTACAACTTGATCCAAAGCCCAGGAAAGGCTCCATCTAAATACAATAGTTATTGAACCAGGTTCTTCAAGCATAAACTTTCCATCATCAGTGACTCACACAACTTAGTCCCTGTGCAACTGAAAGGTGTTGCTGCTTTAACAGTGCCAGCATAAACTCACATTTCCAGTCTTTTTGGCTATATCATCATAAAAGTACTTATGTTGTTAGCCCATATCCCAGCGTTTATTTAGGATGCTTTTTCTGCTTTTTATCAGCATAAGAAGTATGACTGTACCTGTACTAAAAGCTTTACAGCATAACTACAGCTGTAAAAGGAGAGTCAAACTTCCCACCAAAAGGTTTACTGAGTATAACTATATTAAGCATAATTAGTTAGCAAGACAGATGTTTGAGCAGATCTTCTCCTAAACAGGATCTTCACTCCTATTTGTGCAATGCTCCTGTAGAACTTAACAGCCAGCTCAAACATCCTTTCAAGTGTCAAATAAATTCCCACAGCCCAGATGGGAGCAGAACAAATCCAGCTCCAGCACACACAGAGTATGTGCTAGCTTTCCTACAGTGTAATTAGTACCATACAGCTTCTCTCTGCAACAGGAGAACTCTCTATCCTAACTAAGGGAAGGGAAAGCAAGCTCACACTGTCTGTTTTAAACCTTCTTCTCAATTCCAGAAGAAAGAGGCTTAAATATGTAATTCAAAACACAAGCATGACCATTTCAACTCGGAGTTGACTGAAGTGGCATAGTAAGATGATGCACTTCAGCTTGAATTGCTACAAAACCTTCCATGAGGAGTAAGGCATGGCAGAAGCTTGGTTTGCAGCCAGACACAAAAGCTTTAATGAAATCAAAACATGGAAGCAATACTTCTTTCACAAATGTATAATATAAAACCAATTTTTCTCAAAGCCTTTTCAATAGTACTTATTTTTGATTGAGAAAGAAATACTACAAAATCAACTCGAAAGAATTATATTGGAAAAAAACCCAACATTGGACAGCAGACTTCAATCCTAACAATGTACAGAGCAGTTTGCACCACTGAAGAACCTATTCCTTTGATCTTATCTGTGATGTAGACCTATGTCAATGTGCTCCTACTAGTTCCAGTACAGCCACACATGAAAGAACCTGCCCAGATGTTCTGCTGTCTTGCTCTGGTAAAGATGGAGAAAGTACCAGCAGACCAATGATTACACTTGCATTTATGAAAATAAGTTGGAACAAGAGTCTCAACAACTCTTAGCATCAAACATTTTCACTCACCATGTTGCATCATGCGAATGGACAAAGCATGTGGGAGGTGGGCAGAAGAGAAATGAAGGGTGACAGCTGTTAATGTACTTGGATGTCACACCCCAATGGATGTCGTTAAGGAGCAGAATGGTGTCAATTTCCATTTTTGCAGCTATGGCACACCCCTTTATTCACAACACATGAGACACAATTATCCTGCAGAGGTCACAGAAGTCAGCTCTCCCTTTCATCTTATTCACATCAATTAGAAAAATATGCCAAGGTTCACTGAGATTGATTTTCTTTCTTTTTATGGCAGTTAAGGGACTGATTTTTGACTTCAGAAGTTTGCAGCCTGCTATCACATCCTCGGGGCGAGGGTGGGGGCTGCAAACAGGAAGAAATACACAGCTGTTCTGGAAGCAAAGTGAAAATGATCGAAATACCTTTGGAGCATGTGCCAAGGGATGGTTATTAAAGATGCCCCTGGAAGTCACAGTCATTCTAGAGAGAAATGATAAGGGTAAAGGAACAGGATATTCATGGCCTGGCTTGATTTTAAGGCAGCAATTTCACCACCCACAAGCAGCTGCTCGTAAGGCAGAAGCACCAATTGTGCTGGTCCTGGGAGGGTTACCAGCTACTGTGCCCAAAACATCCATCTGCAGCAACAGTATTAGCTGTCAGTGCATATTTCCCAACGTGGTGACATTCCTTCTGCCTTCTTGCTTTTGTTTGGGTGTTGACCTTGCAACTAGTGCCAATCTAACTACAACAGGAGGAGCTTGAAGCCATTGTGCAGCAGGAAAACTATGACATATTTGCCATCACAGAAACATGGTGGGATGGCTCACAAAACTGGAGAGCTGCTATGGATGGCTATAAACTCTTAGGATGGATAGGCAAGGAAGGAGAGAAGGTGAGGAAGCACTGTATGTTAGGGACAGTTTTGACTGTCTGGAGCTTAATGATGGTTCCGATAGGGCTGAGTGTTTATGGTTCAGAACCAGAGAGATATCATGGTGAGAGTCTGTTATAGACCTCCCATCCAGGATGAAGAGGCAGATGAAATGTTCTACAGGCAACTGGGAGGAGTCCCACAATTGCTAGTCATGGTTCTTCTGAGAGATTTCAGCTCATCATATGTGGGAGTCAGTAGTATCTCCCAAGTAACAAGACAAGAGGAAATGGCCTCACGTTGCACCAGGGTGGTTTATGTTTTGGATATTAGGAAAAATATTCTTGACCAAAAGGGTTATCCAGCACTGGAACAGGCTACCCAGGGAAGTGGTAGAGTCCCTTCCCCTAGTGGTATTTAAAAGACCTGTAGATGTGGCACTTAGGGACACGGTTTAGTGGTGGACTTGGCAGTGTTGAGTTAATGGTTGGACTAGATGATCTAAAAGGTCATTTCCACCCTAAACAGTTCTATGATTCTATGATCTTCTTCAGTGTTTTGTTAGGAGTCCATCCTCAAATCCCCTCCTGTCCTCTGCTGGCAGCTTTCCCTAGCTTCTTTTCCGAGATTCTTTTTATGCAATATGTGTATTTCTACATATACAATAAGATTCTAGAAATATATAACCAGTTGGAGGACTGCATTCAAGTATTTCTTTGTCATATGTCATACTGTAATGTTCAAAACCATAAATACACATGTGCAGAAAAGTGAACATCTTTAGATCTATGAAGTTAACAATTTCTTTTCATGCTTCCTTTTTCTATTACTAGGCAGAGCCCTTGAACGAAAACACACTGTGCCATTTTAGGTTATCACCTCATCAAGAGAGAAATCCTCTTAAAATTAAAAATAGCCTCCAAGTTCAAGACTAGGCAGAAAAATTATTCCCAATGACATTAAAAAAAAAAAAATCCATTCTCCATCTGATTTATTAAAACAGGCAAAGCACATGTACAGTGAGATGGCAGCACACTTTGCTTTCAGAAGGAGAACCAATCTGGACACACACCTATACTGTTCCCCCCAAACACTGCCTCCCTGGGAGCTCCACATTCTCCACTCCATCCCTGTCTCACACACAGCTTATGGGAAGACAAAGCAAAGCCATAATAAAAAACAAAACTACCTTTTTATTTTTTTCCTGGCCTTATACAGCCCTCTATATCTCTCTGCAGGAGTGGAGTATCCCACAATTTTCACTTTAAGGAACAAGAAACCTAAGACAAAGTCTGAGGTCTCCCCAACTGCCAGAAGGCACTGATCTTCTCTGCAGCAATCTGTGCTGAGCTGCCTCAGCCCCAGCCTTCCCAAACACGTCCCCTTGGCCAGCTGCTTGGCATTCCGAAATGCAATGCATTTCCTGAACTTCTGGTCTAGATCAGCTGTGATAGGGCAAGGGTTGATTGCTTTAAACTAAAGAGGGGACATTTAGATTAGGTTTAAAAAGGAAATTCTTCCCTGTGAGGGTGCTGAGGCACTGGAAGAGGTTTTCCAGAGAAGTTGTGGGTGTCCCATCCCTGGAAGTGTTCAAGGCCAGGCTAGGCTGGATGCTGAGCAACTTGGTCTAGTGAAAGTGTCCCTGCCCATGACAGCAGGGTTGGACTGGGTGGTCTTCAAAGGTCCCTCCCAACCCAAGCCAACCTGTGATTCTAACTGTACATTCCCACACCATAGTTCAAGCACAGCCTGGAAGTTTCAGATTTGCCATTAACAGGCTGCACTGCTGATTCACACATTCACAGTAAGCCCAAAATACTTCCCGAGTGCCAAATTTATTGCACATTTACAGTAAATCCAACACTTCCCAGAAGCTTCAGGCTCATTGCACATGTTAAGCACAGTAAAAGTGTAGCAATTTGTGTCTGGGAAATCCCCCTCACACAAAGAATGGTGTGGCACGGCAACCTTCGCTCGGCGGCTGCAATGAAACACGGCGCGGCAGCTGCGTCGCTGATGGGGTTGGGCCTGTGAGACACAAGGAGACTAACCATATCCCAAAGTGTAACATGAAGCAAAACCAGGAAGAACACCTCCCTCCACTTCTCTAGATGCTGTACAAGAAAGTACATAAACTGAAATCACTTTTCACCAGCAGTTACAGATTGACTTCCAGCAGCAAGCAAAGAATCCTAGAATATCCTGAGTTGAAAGGGACCCACAAGGATCACTGAGTCCAACTCCTGGCCCTGTGTGGAACCACCCAAGAATCACACCAGGTTCCTGAAAGCATTGGCCAAATGCTTCTGGAACTCTGTCAGGCTTGAGGCTGTGACCACTTCCCTGGGGAGCTGTTCCAGTGCCCAACCACCCTCTGGGTGAAGAACCTTTTCGTAATATCCAAACTAAACCTTCCCTGAGCTTGATTCCATTAATCCTCGAGTCAGAGTCCACTGGCCTGCACCATGCTGCTGTTGGGATACTGGCTGCCTTCCCAGGGGAAAGGACTCTTGCTGGCATAAACCCATGAACATTATATACAGTTTTTCAATTATAGGTGTTTCTTCCACTTGTTTATCAAGAATTATCATTATAAAAAAATTATCTAAGGACTTATGATTGTCCTGTTAATATAATGTGTATCATTGCAACTAGTGGCAATGAGCCATCTTCAGACAACTGAGGTTTTGCTCACATCTGTGATTATCTGCACAAGAAGTTCACCGTAGAAGATTAACCTGTTTCAATTAACAAAGCTACCTCTCAGCTTTCCTTTCCACTTCTGCAGCCACACAAAATCCATTTCTGAAGGTGCATTCTTAAGGCTGTGATGATAAATGGAGCATGTTAGTGAGGCAGCTTATGATTTCAGTTTCAAAGTAATACAGGTAACGAAAACAAAAATGTTTCTTTGCACAATAAAGACAGAAATTCCTAACATCTGGAGAATATTAAAATTCTCAATCATTAGGCTACAAAGGCTCAGCAATTACTAAAAGTTATCTAGGTATTCAATACTCTGCCACATTTCTAAAGTTTTGGTGCAGTAATTTATGAAACATGCTCTTCCCCTCTTTGTATATAAAGCAGTTTATTTCAGGTAGTATATGCACTGATTATATCTAAATTATTGCCAAAAAGGTATGTTTCAGCATAGGTTATCACATGCAATGGTAAGTAGATTTTGATAAGGCTGGAAATTACTTTTCTTAAAGCCTCAGTTTTGTGAAAACGGATCAAAACTCATTTAAAAGCTGAACTGTGGCCTAAGATTATACTGCTTGTCCTGAAAGGAAAAAATTTGCCATCTACATCATCTAAAGAAATGCCTTTCAGGCTACCATGGTGTTTCATTTTTTTTCTCAGAATTTCTATTATTGGGGAAGAATAGAATACAGAGACAAAAATATTTCCATTGACTCCCACAAGTCTTTTATTAGACTCAAGAGGCAAAGAAAACATGTAACACCTGGAAGTCTGAGGGTAAGAGGAAACAGGAATTATTTTTATCTATTTCCCCTCTACACCTCCACTACATTTCTTCAACCCCTCATTATGTCATATGTCAGCTTGGGAAGACACTCTTTTTTCTCTCCAAACTCCCTCTGACAATGCATTCATTCTCCAGCTCATTTCTGCAGCAAAGCACTTTTCTCTCACATTTAACCTTCTCAGAGAAGGAGTTCACCTTTTTGCCCAAAGTAATATGTTCACACACACACCCTCTTTGGTTTTAATTCATCATTAAAATGGTATTCTGTGCTTCAACCAGGTTAATCTCAAGTGTGCACCACAGACATTACCTCATCTGCGCAGCATATGCAGCTCAGTACATGCAATCTCCTTTATGTGACAATCTCTTCAAGATTGCAAATTATCATTTCCCTATCAGAAACATGAAAGCATTTTTCACATTATGAAGAGAACGATGGCACATAAAGGCACCATCCAAACTTGCATTGTGTTTAAAAGACAATAAATGCAGGGGGAAAAACCCCACATGTTCTTGTTCACAGGGAGTCAACAGCAGTGTCATTTGGTTTTATAAAGAAATTCAGATCATTTTTGTATGTATGCAGCTTCTTTTTTCTTCTGTAAAATGTTAAAGGCCAAAAACTTTTCTTTGTGTCCCAGCTGATAGATACTTCATTATGCTGGAAGGGATAACAACAATTTTTAAAAAGTCAGTCAATCTATGCACACAGCGGTTGTGCAGTTGTGCAAACTTAGCTGCTTCATCCAATACTAGAACAGTCAAACCTGCATTGAAGAAATATTTTTAGTGCTTTTTGTGCATTTCGGCACAAATTATTTATGACTCAGGATAGCTGGAAAATTATTTCCATAAGCAGCTTTCTTTTCTTCTTTCTTTTCATCATTTTTCCTCTAAATGCTGAAGCTCAGCATAACCCATATGTACACTCCTTCACATCTTCTGCCAGTGATACTTCTGTTACTGTATGTAAATTTGCAGGTAGCTAAATTGCATGTGTTTAGCATTGCTAATTTTTAAGCATTTAAGGTTCAATCCTATTCGTGTCGGTAAAAGTTTTGTGAATTTCCAAAAAGAACAGAACAAGTCCCTCAAAAACAAGTATTGTGTAGCCTGTCTAGATCTGAAGCTATGATAGTCTCCTATATGCTATATTAGTTATAGAAAGCTACAAAAAGTGTATGTTTCCTTTTCTAGCACTGAAAAATAAAAGCCCCAACACATTTGCAACACTCAGGCATGATTTTGTTATCTAGAAAACAGACACATACTAAATAAAAATATCTCCAAACCCACATATATAATACTTGAAAAATCTTCTGATCTATGCAAACAGTTTGCAGAGGCCACAGCTCCACTAACACCACAGTTGCATCTGGACCATTACATTTAATAGCCCTCAGTGGACCTACCCCTCCCTGAACCCTTTAATACCTTTGGCCTCCACAAGTGTTGCATGTATTCTCATACTTTTCTCTCACTGCAGTCCTAGGAGCCTGAATTAGCTGCATTGGCAGAAATCTCCAGGAGGCTTGAATAGTGTGTGTAGAGGATTAAAATGGTCAATACCCCAGAGAAGAATAAAATACCCCTCTAAGATAAAAAAAAATGGAAGAAAGCACTAACTCAAAAAGAAAAAGTAATTTTTATCTTTAAATTAATAAGGTTTTTTGATCACTTTAAATCTAAATTGGAAAAAAGTCTGTGGAAAAAAAAAAAAGACCTGCACTTCTTCATTTCACTGATTCTACTCTTTCCTTCACACTGTTCCTGGCAAACTCCAAAGATAACAAAGTACTGACCTTAAGGTTGATCTCCTTCAAATGCCTTCTACGATGCTTTTAAGTTTGACTAGATGTAGACAGTATATGATATACAGCACCAAAGCTCCAGGAAAGAAAGAAATTTCTACATTAAACACAGATAACACCTATATTACTTATTAGGAGACATAAACTCCATCCCTGATAGTAAAAGATGAGTCACTCAGTACTTCCAGGACTGTGCATTGACAAAGTCAATGAAAGGCTACAAAATATAAAAATGTTTATTTCAACAATAATATGTAGCTGAGAAGAGAGACTGGCTATGTATGTAAGCCTCAGCATTCACTGCATCTCACATTTCACTGAGGACAAAGAGGTTGAGGGAGAGCAAGTCCAGGGCCGTGGGGATGTTAAGAAAACACCCCTCCCAATAAATCCCAGGGAATTACACTAACATTGCACCACTACATTTCCAACACAAAACTGCCCTCAAACTCTGTGTTCCTCAGCCTGACAGAAGCTGAATAACGCAAGAATTTTCTGTCAAGCCTGTTCAGATGCACAGACACTGTCTGCACAAACTCAGCAAACAGACACAAGCACAATAGAAACCTGCAAGTAATGGTAACCAAGACACAAATTCTGCACAATATGAAATATTTATCATCGCCACAGGTGGTGTAACAGTTTGCTGTGCAGACACACACAAGCCTGTCTATTAAACCTATAAAAAGAGCAGGTTTACCAGCTTTACCTGGACTCAGAGCAGTGACTGAAACACAAAACCCCTAGGTAGAGGCTCCAGAATTGCTTCTCTTTAGGTGATTGTCCCTTGCCAAAATTTTCTTAAAACAGGCAACTGTTTCTGGGCACCACCATTACCACAAGTTGGTAAGATATGAAAGGGATGTAAAACTTGTGGCTGTGAATGTTGCAATTGGAGTTGGTATCAAAGTAATTCAGCTGTCTGTCCTTCCTCCAGAGCCTCAAACTCACATGGTGCATGCTCAGAACAAAGTCAGGTATGCTGGGGAATACTGTGGGGCACCTACTTAAAAGCAGAAAGGCCAGACCTGATTGCAAAGACCCCAGAGTACTAAATCAACCAACAACCAGAGCTCCAGCCCAGACTCAAGTCTCCAGATGCTCTTCCCCTTTTCATTTCCTCTCTGAATTGTTCTCTAACATCTGTGTTTCCTTTTAAATACCATGCTACGATCCAAAAGCATTTGTAAAATACGTTAGTTTATACCAGGGTAGAGTGCTACCAGATAAATACAGGGGTTATGTGTAAGTATATAGAGTAAATATGGCAGAACAAAGGCCCAGGAGGAAGCATCTCCTGCCCGTGATCCCTCCAGGCAGGATCTCCCAGCTCATGCACATGCTCATCTCTGGTGATCATCTGCCCTGAGTCCTGCAGGTTCCTATTTTCCCACCTTCAGCAGTGAGACAGCCCAGAGAGCAACACATCTGCTGAGGAAACGAGATTCCTAAAAGCTTGCTATTCAGTTGCCTAGTTTGGTTTTTTTCAGATCGAGCCTCCTCACCTTTAAATTCATTTTCAGACTCAATGAGTTTTCAATTGCATGTTTACACAGTGCTGAGCCCTTGGAAGGCAGAATTAACCAGAAAGACAACAACCAGAGGGCTGTCTCGACTACCTAACAGTTTTAAAACCCAAGCAGAGAGGCTAAAAAGTCCTGGAGGAACAGCACAAAAGCCTGCTGCTCCTGCCTATAGCAATATCTGCTCCTACTCCCACCTCATTAATTGCTAGTTTTCCTGATTATAGAAACAGCTTTTTCTGCTGCTGAAATGTATGGCGCCGTGCCATTTGCATATGCAAACTGACATCCGAACAATGAACCAGTTGCACAGTTCCTTAGAGAGCAACAATGTAGAGGATTTACGACATGTATATGGCAACAGGCAGGGAGGGAGTACGAGGAGACGGACACACAAAATGGCTCGTGGTGTTCTTCATATTGTTTTTCTGACAAATAACCTTCCGAGCAGTACACTGAAATAAAATATTTTAACACCTCACTAGATTCCTGATACTGGGTTTGGAAATATAATAGAATTAAAGCTCTGTGAAACTTTGTTTTGCCTCCAGATGCCTATCTGTTTATCAGATTTTAATACATGATCTCTGATTACATGACTGTGCACTGTTCAGCCACATGGTCTCTATGTTATTACATGCAGAGAAGACAGAGTTAATTTAACCAACAGAAGCCTAGCATTCAGCTTTCTTCCTGTTATTCAAGGTATAATCCAAGACTTTTTTTGTATGTGCTATTTAAACTCTACTATCCTAAAGGAATAACTCATTTCCTTATGGACATTCATTGCTGTATCAAATGTGTAACTTCTCCAATTTTGTGTTATTTTTCTCCTCGGTTGGATGGGAGATGCCATTATTACTCCCATTTTACAGACCAAGAACTGGAGACAGATTAGGGGAAAAAGTAAATAGCAATTTTGAGATTCCAGTAGCCTGCTTTTCAAAGCACTGGACATTATATAGGACT
Organism: Acanthisitta chloris; assembly: GCF_000695815.1. Taxonomy (NCBI): domain Eukaryota; kingdom Metazoa; phylum Chordata; class Aves; order Passeriformes; family Acanthisittidae; genus Acanthisitta; species Acanthisitta chloris. Next base: position 126,859 of record NW_008675227.1, read on the forward strand.
TCACAGATTCAAAGCACAGCTCTCATCATGCCAACTCCACCTTTGAGTGTCTAGTATTCCCACAGGTCTTGTTTCACAAACATGAAAACAGTGATTACCTAGAGAAAGCTTGTCTTAAAAAAATCTAACTAGGAAAATGCAGAGCCCTGTAGCAATGGCAAGAATAGGCTCCAGTTTGCCTGACCATCATTCAGCTACCTTAATCGTTAAACAATGGTTATACAGCCTCTAAGACAAATAAAGAAATTTTACTGAAGGCAAACTCCCAAAACCTCAGAAATTGTATCACATGAATGGATGCTGAACCACAGGGCTCACCACTGGGGCTTAGAATCCCCACAAACACATCTGCCACTTGAGGAAGAAAGCAACTGGCAGCAAGGGTAGGTTGCTACACCTGCCTGGAGCAGCACAGGAAGGGAACATAAGGCAAAACTCACCAGAAAACTTCTCACCTGTTTGGTGATTGCAAAAGCCAGGCAAGAGTTAGAAAACACAGATCCCATCCCTGCTTTAATAATTAACACAGATTTCCGGTCTTTCTACCTGGGCTTGACCCCTTTCTGCCCCATCCTCCACTGTGTATTTCAGGGTCACCCACAGCCCCTGGTCCCACACCAAGCTTCTTACCTTAAACTCTGCCTGGACAGCCCCAGTTCCCTGGAAAGTACCAGAAAACGCCAAATTGTGCCTCCTTATTTCAAAACACAGAAAAATGACTCAGAATGCACAGACCATTTTGCCTGACATCAGTGGGCAGCAAAGCAGAAAGCAGAAGATAGCCATGCTGGTACAGTATGGCAGGATCTCTCCCAGGTGTCTGACTTAGGATGACATAACAAGCGAAACTTACTTTACATGAAGATAATAAGGCAGATATAGATTAAAAACCACCTTAATGAAGAATACCAGAATGTACAATGTCATTTCATGAGCAAATATCTGAAGGGGACACTTTCCTGGGAGAATCTTCTGGGAGTAGTTCTCAGTCTTTCTATCTATCGATGGTCTACCCAATGTCATACGACCTTGATCAGCAGAGCTTGTGTATGGCACTAAAACCAACGTCTGCAGGAAATAATGAAGGGAATATGTTATTCTTATGAGCTCTACTAAATGGACACAGCCCTACAGGATATTTCAGAAAAGTCAAATGGGAATCAGAAATGCAGATGATGCTGGAAGGACAGAAGACTACTTTGAAAATCAGTTCCTCAGAGGGAAGCTGAAAGGTCCAACCAGAACACAAGGCTGTGGCATGAGGTGTAAATGGAAACACTGAGTGAAAGGAGTTGATTTTGCTACAATACAATTCATTCCCGATACCACTACTACGTGCAGTCCTGATGCCCACTTTCCTTACCTCTCACCTTCCTTACTGACTGTTGTACAAAAGTGAGAACAATTTGGAAAACAAGTCATAAAAGTGTGAGCCAAGGAACAACTGCATGGCTGGGTTGTTCTGCATAGCTGTTGTCCTTTCTGACCCTGGAACTGGTTTTCAACTCAGCTCCCTTATGGACCCTGGCCAGGCCCGTAAGTTTTGTAGCTTTCCATGAAGCCAGCTATTATTTTTTTCAAGTTTTGCATTTAAGCTTTCTGCCATTAGGTACAGGAGTTACAAAGGAAGGATCTCCTCATGGACACAGATGTAATAATTTGGCTTCTGATCTTAGGAAAAGATACGGATGTCTTTTTCAACTTCGTTTCCTAAGGAAATCAAGATGCAAAGGCACCATGTGTCTCTGTATATGTATGCTCCAGTAATCATCCAAATTCTCTGGCCACCTTTAACCCAACTGGACAGAGAAGTACAGATTGCTTTGAGCTACAAAGTTCTTACGCATCTTCATAGGAACAGGATTTCAGGTAGAAAGGGAGACTTGGTAAGCACCCTG
>NW_008675227.1:128785-134903 GCF_000695815.1 Acanthisitta chloris
ACAGGCACTAAATGAGACACCACATGAGTATCTACTCACAGCAAAGCTCCACTCCTAGCTCGGAATCAATCACAAAACACAAATCTGTAGAAAGTGCTGGAAGGGGTGAAGGCAGATTAGCAGAATTATTTGTTCTAGTTCTTCTCAGAAATAGCAGAGCTTAGCCTCAGCTGCAGAGGTGCTGACAGGCCAGAAGTGAAGGGAGGGGAAGAAAGCCATCCCCTCTGGGCTCCACCTGTGCAACTGGTGCAAACCCACTGGTGCAACTGCTGCAGCTCCAGTTGGGACAGAGCAGAGCAGGTCAGAGGAATATGATGCTCTCAAGTCAGAGGGTAGAAACCACGGGGAGGTTTCATTTTCCTGCAGTTGAGCAGCACTTCACCTGCCCATATCTTCTCTGGTCAGTACCTTGTCATCATAGCAACCCGCTGAGCTGATAAACAGATTATAAGTAACTCCATGTATGAAAAGAACTTGGCAGACTCTTCTCGATTTGACTTGTTACTAGCTAAAAAACACAGTCACCTAAATATAGGTGAAATCTCTACCAGCTCAAATGTTAAATATATACAGAAGTGCTAAATGCATGGAAAAAGCCCTATTTTGTTTTCAGTAGGAGGATGTATGGTCCAACACACTGTACTGAATGTTATGAATAGCAATTTTTTGAAGATAGATATTTAATAAAATTTCTTAATTAACTAGCTTTGTGGTAAAGCATCTAAATAAATCATGACACTTTATTTGACTGGTAGTCTGCAAATAACTAACACTGGTACCGAATAAAAACAAAACAAAGAAAGTAACTCTGTATTAATACTTTTGTTGAAATTCTAAGAACTACTACAACAAATTCCAATAGAACATTAACAGTGCTTCTGGGCAGCTCTGGAAACACCATTTTCCCAGTCACTCTCTCTTTTCTTCTTTATTCCTAAAGATTAAGTTTACAGAAGAGTAAGCAATCATTACATCATATTGTTATTCAAATTTGCTGGTAGTTCTCTCTTGTTAACTGTCATTTTCATTGACATAATTAGAAAAAAACCCTGTATTTTCTCTTCCATTAACAGTGCTTCTGGGCAGCTCTGGAAACACCATTTTCCCAGTCACTCTCTCTTTTCTTCTTTATTCCTAAAGATTAAGTTTACAGAAGAGTAAGCAATCATTACATCATATTGTTATTCAAATTTGCTGGTAGTTCTCTCTTGTTAACTGTCATTTTCATTGACATAATTAGAAAAAAACCCTGTATTTTCTCTTCCCTTCCAAAGTTTACAAAATATAAGTTTCAAAAGTGTACAAAAAAAAGCAGGTGCTCAAGCAGTACCAAACTCCTTATTTACCCAGCTTCATAGAGATTACACACCAGAGAAACAAATTTTTCCAGAGTTAATTTATCAGTCCTAAGACCACAAAACAGTCACTTCACACATATGTGTTTAATATCAGAGGATGTTTTTATATAAATAAAAGACATGGTTTTGCTTAGAGCATTTTCAGCTAGTAAAGAGTTCTTTTTATAACATTTTCAGCTGGTAAAGAGTTCTTTATCTACAGGCAAAACTTTTTGGGTTTTAATTGTGGGAAAATAATAACCAAATCTATGAACTTTAGAATAATTGTAACCTGACAGTCTTTCTAAAATAAACCTATGTCACAGCAAGCATATATTCCTTTAAATATTTTAAGAGGAAAAATCCTCCAGGGGAATAAGTAGGACAAACATGTTTATGATTATTCAGCACTGTAGATTGCTGAACTGGTGATGTCAGCTGTACAAGGCATTTCTGCAGGGAAAAAGAAACCACAAGATACCATTTGAATGGCCCTATCTATGTCCCCACACTGAAAGCTACTGCCTCATCCTGCTGCCCCAGAACAGGTGAGGGAGATCCGTACCTCACAGCTGCATGTAAGAAAAATACACCAAAAGTAACACTGAAGATACTCACCTTCCAGACTAATATAAATCAAAGCTTTATGTATTAGCGCAAACTTTGCTATTATCAAGAATTCTTTTCTATTCAGTGCTATACTCACCTTCCAGAGTAATATAAATCAAAGATTTACGTATTAGCGCAAACTTTGCTGTTATCAAGAATTCTTTTCTATTCAGTGCTTTTCAACATTTTTGAAAAGGTGAAGCAAACCTATTCCCTCAACTTCTCACTGCTGTTTAGCACATCCCCCTGCACTGCATCCTTTTTGCTAAGGACAGGAGCGAATGCTGTCACAGGATGACACGAGCTGTGTCCCCCACCTGACATGGGGATTCTTGACAGGCCTTGCTGCTGCTGAGCATCACACCACAGCACCTGTATGGGGGTAAGCAATCAAAGCCGGGCTTGATTTTCTGCCACTGAATGTCTTATCTTAGCTTGTCGTTAAGGAAGGCAAGTTAACAGCATCTAATTATCCCGGCCCTCTAGTAATGACACTGTGCCCCCTGCAGTTTCCATGGGATACGGTCCCTCTCCTGCCTTCCTCTCCTGAGCTGTGGGGCACAAGGCTTGGTCATCAAAACTGGGGGCTTTGGGGCACAAAGAAAATCCGGGTTGAAACAATGCTAGCACAACTAGCAATGTCTGCACCTTGGCAAGGAGCACACTAGGAGAGCTTGGGCAAAAGAGGAGCTCTGCATCTCATTAATTGCTTCTCATTGCTGTGAAGGTACTCAGCGGAAATTCTTCATCAGTGGAAACTCTTCTTCAACACAAAAACATATTTTCACGGTAAACATTTTTTTTCTGTGCTTTCCTCTGGAAGCTCACACTCACACCTTCCCTCGCTAGCAAGCAGGCCAGAGACAGCAGAGTGCCATTTCCATGCAGCCAGACAGACTTGAGGCACAGCAGAGCCAGCACCACTCACCCATCAGGGTGGGATGCTGCTGCTGGGGCAAAGCTCAAACTCAGGGCAAGGGCAGTTACACTTGCATGGCAGCTTTCCAACCTAACCTGCTAGTAAATAATAACTGCAAATCCACAGATGGTATGTTACTGGGTGTGTAAGTACCATCCCAAATCATTTTCCCACGCACAGTTCAGCACAAGTTCAGAGCAATCCTATATTATTAATATTGCAAACAATGTTATTAACATTATTGCAAATAATGTACAATGCAAATAAAATGCACAGCAGATGATATCTCTGCAGAATTATTGAGAACTAGCAATAGCACAAGCTTCAATGACTACCCTTCTTCCTAAAGGACTAAGATTTAATCTAAAGCTTCCCTTCTAAGCAACTATGGTTTCTGTTACATAAATAAAACACTTCTCTGGCTCAAGCACAGGCAGCATGTTGACCCATTTACACCATCTTAGTTTCCTGCTCATAGGTGGTAATTATCACATCTGTGTTTGCTTCTAAAATTGGAACTTGAAACACAATTTGGTTTACCTCAAACAGGGACAGTATCTGCAGGCTCAAGGAAACAGCTTTCTGTAACACTCAGGGCTCACAAAATCTGCACTGACCTTGACTGAATTTAGGGAGGCAAAGGAATGCAAACTTTTTTCTCCCATAGGAAATACTAACTGTCATGGGCAGGGGGAGGAATTCCCACTGACTTCAGTAAGACCAAACAGGGTCACGTCTGCCAACATAACTCCCTTCAGCAAGTAAAATTTTGGGAGGAGGTGAGTAAGAGGCCACAAACTGAAAAATATATTTCAGTATAATATATTCAGAGTGTAGTATTATTTTCAGATTTACAGAACAGCTAACATGCCTGCTGACTTTCAAAGGACCTTTTAGTTTTGAAGCAATTTAGCTACTCAAGACAGCAACAAAGAGTAAAACGAGGAACACCCACTTCTTCATTCCCATGTGGTTGCTTTAACTCAGGCACTGCTGTTGCCACGTTCCAGTGGGGGCTCTCCAGCCTCTCACTTTGCCAGCAGTTTCTCTGTGGGGCTTTCCCTGCCCATCCCACTTTGCTGACTCATTTTGTTAGAAATTCTAATTTATTTGCACTACATCACTGTGAGGCAAGGTGGCATTATTCTCTTAGTTGTATATGCAAGACCTTGAAAGGCAAAAATTAAAGCTGAAATGTTAGATGTCTCAAACAGTTTTTGTCAGGGAGTAACAAGGGCTGGCTGCTCCCTTGGGGATGGCAGGGCAGGGGCTACAGTGTCCTACAGCATCACTGGGGCAGGGACTGACAGACACAGGCTGGGCTGGCTTGGGGTCCTGGGCCATGGGCCACCAGGGAGGCCTCAGGTGATGCTGGGCAGGCACAGTGAGACATGTTAGTGCCCTCAGTTTTGGATCTCCCAACTGGAAACTCTAAGAACTGGGTCTTGTGATAGCTTCATGTTTTGTAGTACTTCATGAATTCACAGCATGGGTCTCAACAACTTCAACAGAAGCTTTTCTCAAATCAGATCCTCTTCAACTCAGGTCTCAGCTGCTCTTTAAGGACCAGAATTAAGAACAGCACGAAAGAGCCATCTCAGAAAAGTTTGTGGCAGAGGCCAGCCCAGGTGACGGATGAGCTGTCTCATCAGAGGCAAAGCCACTGCCTGTGGGGTTTCCCCTCACATGCTGCCTGCTCCTGCTGCCTGCACAGCACCACAGCCCATGCCAGGGAAGGACAGGGACTGAAACACAATCTGGACTCACTTGCAGGGCATCAGGCATCTTCTGCATTAAATGAGAGAGGCTTACAGCAAAGATGATGTAAAATCCCAAACTCTAAATGGACCAAAGTAAGGCCACAGTAACTTTTCCCTAGAAGTTTCATCCTCCCATTTCCTAATTTTCAAGTGCTCCATTTTATGTACTTTTTCTTTTGATGGTATTTTATTGTGTGAATTTCTTACTCAGAAAGAAAAACAAACAACTCCCACTGAGAACTAAGCATAATGAAAAGTAAACTTTTCAATTTTATAATTCCATCTATCTACCTGGCTTGGGAAATCAGAAGCTACAGGTGAGTCCTGTGTGAGTTGTGTTAATGAAGACACACCATAAGACTTGTGCCTAGGGAAGGGAGTGCACAGTTTCCCAGCAGAATTCAGAGTTACTAGAAGGGTTGAGGAGGGAAATAAAAAATAGCCATAACAATTCTTCAGTCTACATCACTCATGCTCACACAAATAGCTCTGTGAGCCCAGCACAGCAGGCAGCACAAGGGCAGGAATGAATAAACTGGAGATAAGAGGGGAAGAGCTTCTCACACAGCCTTGCCACCAAACTTGAGAGCACAACCAGAGCAAGCAGCATCTCCTGTCTGCCTAACACCACAGTGTGCTCACGCGGCTCTTGTACCTAGTGCTGTGGTAGAGCACTTCCTGAACACTAATTTACAAACCTGTTTTAAGCACTTTTCAGAAAGCTTGATGCCATGTTTCCATACAATTATTAGTTCTCACCATTTCAGCCAGGAAGGCAGCACACAGGATTTAAGACTTGCAAACACTAGCACTAGCAAAACCCATGCAAGTGGACAATTCTAACATCTGACATAAAGGGCTGCTTACATATTTTGTATGCAATTTACTGCATGAAGTGCATAAATCTCACAGGGGACAGAGACTCAGGCTCCCTCCATCCTGGTAGAAGGTCCTCAGCACAGACCTTGGGTTCCTTTATTTGCTATCCTGCCAGCCCAACAAACCTGGTATTCCTTTCCGCACGGCACCCCAGCTCCATCCGGGATGATGCAGGAATAGTGCCCTCAGCTCCACCACACTGGGAGGAAAGACAAGGCTTATCTCATGAGCCTGAAGAAGGACCTCGAGGCCAGGTGCCTGTACCTTGGCAAGGGCTGCAGGCCACAAGGAGTAGCACTCTCTGCTCAGACGGCACATGGAGGAAAGAGGCATGACCACAACACTGCGTCTGCACACCTCAGTGCTGCTCTGTGCCCTCCACTAGCCTCACCTCTGGCTCACGGGCACAGTGCCAGGCCACCCGAGGGATTTGTGCTGGAGATTGACTCTCACTCCCAAAAGATCACGGGAACCAGCTCAAGTCTGGGCAGCACCCGCAGACGGCAGCACGGGCACTGCAAGCTGGCGCCGGCTCAACACCCAGCTGAGAACCGGCGCTCCCCCCGCCCGTCCCGCCAGGGTCTGAATGCGGCCGGGGCGGCCCTGGGGGCTCG